>NW_027476569.1:0-183887 GCF_051020955.1 Megalopta genalis | reverse complement strand
TTCAAATCAATGCTATGTAGAAGGTTTAGCTTCAAATCCAAGCGAAACACATGATTTAGCTTCAAATACTTGCGATATAAGTGATATAGCTTCAAAAGCAGGAGGAACAAACGAGGTAGCATCAATTCCATGCGGAACAAATGGTTTAGCTACAAATACTTGTGATATACATTATTTAGCTACAGCTGCATGCGAAACAAACGAGTTAGCTTCAAATCCATGCGAAACACACGATTTTGCTTCAAATCAATGCTATGTAGAAGGTTTAGCTTCAAATCCAAGCGAAACACATGATTTACCTTCAAATACTTACGATGTATTAGGTTCAGCTTCGATATCTATGCGGCACATATGATTTAGCTTTAAATACTTGCGATATAAGTGACATAGTTTCAAATGGAGGCGAAACGAACGAGTTAGCTTCAAATCCATGCGAGACACATGATTTAGCTTCTAATGAATGCGATGTAGAAGGTTTAGCTTCAAATCCATACGAAACACATGATTTAGCTTCAAATCAATTCGAAGGACAAGGCTTAGATTCAAATCCATGCGAAACAAATGATTTAGCTTCAAATCAATGCGATGTAGAAGGTTTAGCTTCAAATCCATGCGATACACATGATTTAGCTTCAAATACTTGCAATATAAGTGATCTAGCTTCAAATACAGACGAAACAAACGAGTCAGCATCAAATCCATGCGAAACACATGATTCAGCTGCAAATCAATGCGATGTAGAAGGTTCAGCTTCAAATCCATGTGAAACAAATGATATAGCTTCAAACACTTCGGGTATAAATGATATAGTTTCAAATGAAGACTAATCAAACGAGTTAGCTTCAAAATCCACGCGATACACATGATTTAGCTTCAAATATTAGCGATGAAGAAGGTTTAGCTTCAAATCCATGCGATACACAAGATTAAGCTTCAAATCAATGCGATGTAGTAGGTTCAGCTTCAAACCCATACGAAACACATGATTTAGCTTCATATCATTTCGAAGGACAAGGCTTAGATACAAATCCATGCGAAACAAATGATTTAGCTTCAAATCAATGCGATGTAGAAGGTTTAGCTTCAAATCCATGCGACACACATGATTTAGCTTCAAATACTTGCGATATAAGTGATCTAGCTTCAAATAAAGGCGAAACGAACGAGTTAGCTTCAAATCCATGCGAATCACATGATTCAGCTGCAAATCAATGCGATGTAGAAGGTTCAGCTTCAAATCCATGCGAAACAAATGATATAGCTTCAAACACTTCGGGTATAAATGATATAGTTTCAAATGAAGACTAATCAAACGAGTTAGCTTCAAAATCCACGCGATACACATGATTTAGCTTCAAATATTAGCGATGAAGAAGGTTTAGCTTCAAATCCATGCGATACACAAGATTAAGCTTCAAATCAATGCGATGTAAGGTAGGTTCAGCTTCAAACCCATACGAAACACATGATTTAGCTTCATATCATTTCGAAGGACAAGGCTTAGATACAAATCCATGCGAAACAAATGATTTAGCTTCAAATCAATGCGATGTAGAAGGTTTAGCTTCAAATCCATGCGATACACATGATTTAGCTTCAAATACTTGCGATATAAGTGATCTAGCTTCAAATAAAGGCGAAACGAACGAGTTAGCTTCAAATCCATGCGAATCACATGATTCAGCTGCAAATCAATGCGATGTAGAAGGTTCAGCTTCAAATCCATGCGAAACAAATGATATAGCTTCAAACACTTGGGGTATAAGTGATATAGCTTCAAATGCAGACTAATCAAACGAGTTAGCTTCAAAATCCACGCGATACACATGATTTAGCTTCAAATACTTGCGATATAAGTGATCTAGCTTCAAATACAGCCGAAACGAACGAGTTAGCTTCAAATCCATGCTATACACATGATTTAGCTTCAAATCAATGCGATGTAGAAGGTTTAGCTTCAAATCCATGCGATACACAAGATTTAGCTTCAAATCAATGCGATGTAGAAGGTTTAGCTTCAAATCAATTAGAGGTAGAAGGTTCAGCTTCAAATCAATAGAATATAGAAGGTTTAGCTTCAAATCAATGCGATGTAGAAGGTTTAGCTTCAAATCCATACGAAACACATGATTTAGCTTCAAATCAATTCGAAAGACAAGGCTTAGATTCAAATCCATGCGAAACAAATGATTTAGCGTCAAATGAATGCGAAGTAGAAGGCTTAGCTTCAAATCCATGCAAAACAAATGGTTTAGCAACAAATACTTGTGATATACATCATTTAGCTACAACTGCATGCTAAACGAACGAGTTAGCTTCAAATACATGCGAAACACATTATTTAGCTGCAAATCAATGCTATGTAGAAAGTTTAGCTCCAAATCCATGCGAAACAAATGGTTCATCTACAAATACTTGTGATATACATTATTTAGCTACAGCTGCATGCGAAACAAACGAGTTAGCTTCAAATCCATGCGAAACACACGATTTAGCTTCAAATCAATGCTATGTAGAAGGTTTAGCTTCAAATCCAAGCGAAACACATGATTTAGCTTCAAATACTTGCGATATAAGTGATCTAGCTTCAAATACAGCCGAAACGAACGAGTTAGCTTCAAATCCATGCGACTCACATGATTTAGCTTCAAATCAATGCGATGTAGAAGGTTTAGCTTCAAATCCATGCGATACACAAGATTTAGCTTCAAATCAATGCGAAGTAGAAGGTTTAGCTTCAAATCAATTAGAGGTAGAAGGTTAAGCTTCAAATCAATAGAATATAGAAGGTTTAGCTTCAATACAATGCGATGTAGAAGGTTTAGCTTCAAATCCATACGAAACACATGATTTAGCTTCAAATCAATTCGAAAGACAAGGCTTAGATTCAAATCCATGCGAAACAAATGATTTAGCTTCAAATGAATGCGAAGTAGAAGGCTTAGCTTCAAATCCATGCAAAACAAATGGTTTAACTACAAATACTTGTGATATACATTATTTAGCTACAACTGCATGCGAAACAAACGAGATAGCTTCAAATCCATGCTATATACATGATTTAGCTTCAAATCAATGCGATGTAGAAGGTTTAGCTTCAAATCCATGCGATACACAAGATTTAGTTTCAAATCAATGCGATGTAGAAGGTTCAGCTTCAAATCCATGCGACACATATGATTTAGCTTCAAATACTTGCGATAGAAGTGATATAGCTTCAAAAGCTGGAGGAACAAACGAGGAAGCTTGAATTCCATGCGAAACAAATTATTTAACTTCAATCAGTGCGAAGTAGAAGGCTTAACTTCAGATCAATCCGAAACAAATGGATTAGCTACAAATACTTGTGATATACATTATTTAGCTACAACTGCGTGCGGAACAAACGAGTTTGCTTCAAATCCATGCGAAACACATGATTTAGGTTCAAATCAATGCTATGTAGAAGGTTTAGCTGGAAATCCATGCGACACAGATGATTTAGCTTCAGATAATTGCGATATAAGTAATATAGATTCAAATGCAGACGAAACACATGATTTGGCTTCAAATCGCAGCGAAACACATGATTTAGTTTCAAATCAATGCGATGTAGAAGGTTTAGCTTCAAATCTGTGCGAAACAAATGATTTAGCTTCAAATACTCTCGATATTAGTGATGTAGCTTCAAATGCAAAAGAAACAAACGAGTTAGCTTCAAATCAATAAGAGGTAGAAGGTTCAGCAGCAAATCAATAGAATATAGAAGGTTTAGCTTCAAATCAATGCGATGTAGAAGGTTTAGCTTCAAATCCATACGAAACACATGATTTAGCTGCAAATCAATTCGAATGACAAGGCTTAGATTGAAATCCATGCGAAACAAATGATTTAGCTTCAAATGAATGCGAAGTAGAAGGCTTGTCTTCAAATCCATGCAAAACAAATGGTTTAACTACAAATACTTGTGATAAACACTATTTAGCTACAACTGCATGCGAAACAAACGAGTTAACTTCAAATCCATGCGATACACAACATTTAGCTTCAAATCAATGCGATGTAGAAGGTTTAGCTTCAAATCCATGCCATACACAAGATTTAGCTTCAAATCAATGCGATGAAGTAGGTTCAGCTTCAAATCCATGCGACACACATGATTTAGCTTCAAATACTTGCGATATAAGTGATGTAGCTTCAAAAGCTGTAGGAACAAACGGGGTAGCTTCAATTCCATGCGTGACACATGATTTAGCTTCAAGTCAATGCGATGTAGAAGGTTCAGCTTCAAATCCATACGAAACACATGATTTAGCTTCAAATCAATTCGGAGAAAAATGCTTAGATTCAAATCCATGCGAAACAAATGATTTAGCTTCAAATGAATGCGAAGTAGAAGGCTTAGTTTCAAATCCATGCAAAAGAAATGGTTTAGCTTCAAATAATTGTGATATACATTATTTAGCTACAACTGCATGCGAAACAAATGATTTAGCTTCAAATCAATGCGAAGTAGATGGTGTAGCTTCAAATCCATGCGAAACAAATGGTTTAGCTACAAATACTTGTGATATAGATTATTTAGCTACATCTGCATGCGAAACTAACGAGTTAGCTTCAAATCCATGCGAAACACACGATTTATCTTCAAATCAATGCCATGTAGAAGGTTTAGCTTCAAATCCATGCGACACATATGATTTAGCTTCAAGTACTTGCGATATAAGTGATATAGATTCAAAAGCTGGAGGAACAAACGAGGAAGCTTCAAATCCATGCGAAACGCATGATTTAGCTTCAAATCAATGCTATCTAGAAGATTTAACTGCAAATCCATGCGTCACAGATGATTTAGCTTCAGATAATTGCGATATAAGTAATATAGCTTCAAATGCAGACGAAACACATGATTTGGCTTCAAATCGAAGGGAAACACATGATTTAGTTTCAAATCAATGCGATGTAGATGGTTTAGCTTCAAATCTGTGCGAAACAAATGATTTAGCTTCAAATACTCTCGATATTAGTGATGTAGCTTCAAATGCAGAAGAAATAAACGAGTTAGCTTGAAATCCATCCGAGACACATGATTTAGCTTCAAATCAATGCGATGTAGTAGGTTCAGCTTCAAATCCATGCGACACATACGATTTAGCTTCAAATCAATTCGAAGGACAAGGCTTAGATTCAAATCCATGCGAAACAAATGATTTAACTTCAATCAATGCGAAGTAGAAGGCTTAGCTTCAGATAAATACTCTCGATATTAGTGATGTAGTTTCAAATGCAGAAGAAATAAACGAGTTAGCTTGTAATCCATCCGCGACACATGATTTAGCTTCAAATCAATGCGATGTAGAAGGTTAAGCTTCAAATCCACGCGAAACAAATGACTTAGCTTCAAACACTTGGGGTATAAGTGATATAGCTTCAAATGCAGACTAATCAAACGAGTTAGCTTCAAAATCCACGCGATACACATGATTTAGCTTCAAATACTAGCGATATAAGTGATGTAGATTCAACTGCAGGCGAACCGAACGAGTTAGCTTCAAATCCATGCGAAACACATTATTTAGCTGCAAACCAATGCGATGTAGAAGGTTTAGCTTCAAATCAATAAGAGGTAGAAGGTTTAGTTTCAAATCAATACTATGTAGAAGGTTTAGCTTCAAGTCAATGCGATGTAGAAGGTTTAGCTTCAAATCAATAAGAGGTAGAAGGTTTAGCTTCAAATCAATAGAATATAGTAGGTTTAGCTTCAAATCAATGCGATGTAGAAGGTTTGGCTTCAAATCCATACGAAACAAATGATTTAGCTTCAAATCAATGCGATGTAGTAGGTTCAGCTTCAAATCCATGCGACACATATGATTTAGCTTCAAATACTTGCGATATAAGTGATATAGCTTCAAAAGCTGTAGGAACAAACGAGGTAGCTTCAAATCCATGCGAAACACATGATTCAGGTGCAAATCAATGCGATGTAGAAGTTTTAGCTTCAAAACAATAAGAGGTAGAAGGTTTAGCTTCAAATCAATAGAATGTAGTAGGTTTAGCTTCAAATCAATGCGATGTAGAAGGTTTAGCTTCAAATCCATACGAAACACATGATGTAGCTTCAAATCAATTCGAAGGACAAGGCTTAGATTCAAATCCATGCGAAACAAATGATTTAGCTTCAAATCAATGCGATGTAGAATGTTTAGCTTCAAATCCATGCGATACACAAGATTTAGATTCAAATCAATGCGATGTAGAAGGTTCAGCTTCAAATCCATGCGACACATATGATTTAGCTTCAAGTACTTGCGATATAAGTGATATAGATTCAAAAGCTGGAGGAACAAACGAGGAAGCTTCAAATCCATGCGAAACACATGATTCAGCTGCAAATCAATGCGATGTAGAAGGTTTAGCTTCAAAACAATAAGAGGTAGAATGTTTAGCTTCAAATCAATAGAATATAGTAGGTTTAGCTTCAAATGAATGCGATGTAGAAGGTTTAGCTTCAAATCCACGGGAAACAAATGATTTAGCTTCAAACACTTGGGGTATAAGTGATATAACTTCAAATGCAGACTAATCAATCGAGTTAGCTTCAAAATCCACGCGATACACATGACTTAGCTTCAAACACTTGCGATATAAGTGATGTAGATTCAACTGCAGGCGAAACGAACGAGTTAGCTTCAAATCCATGCGAAACACATGATTTAGCTGCAAATCAATGCGATGTAGTAGGTTCAGCTTCAAATCCATGCGATATAAGTGATATAGCTTCAAAAGCAGGAGGAACAAACGAGGTAGCTTCAATTCCATGCGAGACACATGATTTAGCTTCAAATCAATGCGACGTAGAAGGTTTAGCTTCAAATCCAAACGAAACACATGATTTAGCTTCAAATCAATTCGAAGGACAAGGCTTAGATTCAAATCCATGCGAAACAAATGATTTAGCTTCAAATGAATGCGAAGTAGTAGAATTAGCTTCAAATCCATGCAAAACAAATGGTTTAGCTGCAAATACTTGTGATATACATTATTTAGCTACAACTGCATGCGAAACGAACGAGTTAGCTTCAAATCCATGCGAAACACATGATTTATCTGCAAATCACTGCGATGAAAAAGGTGTAGCTTCAAATCCACGCGATACACATGATGGAGCTTCAAATACTAGCGATATAAGTCATGTAGATTCAACTGCAGGCGAAACTAACGAGTTAGCTTCAAATCCATGCGACTCACATGATTTAGCTTCAAATCAATGCGATGTAGAAGGTTTAGATTCAAATCCATGCGATACACAAGATTTAGCTTCAAATCATTGCGATGTAGTAGGTTCAGCTTCTAATACATGCGACACATATGATTTAGCTTCAAATACTTGCGATATAAGTGATATAGCTTCAAAAGCTGTAGGCACAAACGAGGTAGCTTCAATTCCATGCGAGACGCATGATTTAGCTTCAAATCAATGCGATGTAGAAGGTTTAGCTTCAAATCCATGCCATACACAAGATTTAGCTTCAAATCAATTCGAAGGACAAGGCTGAGATTCAAATCCATGCGAAACAAATGATTTAGCTTCAAATCAATGCGAAGTAGAAGGCGTAGCTTCAAATCCATGCGAAACAAATGGTTTAGCTACAAATACTTGTGATATACATTATTTAGCTACAACTGCATGCGAAACTAACGAGTTAGCTTCAAATCCATGCGACTCACATGATTTAGCTTCAAAGCAATGCGATGTAGAAGGTTTAGCTTCAAATCCATGCGATACACAAGATTTAGCTTCAAATCAATGCGATGTAGTAGGTTCAGCTTCTGATACATGCGAAACATATGATTTAGCTTCAAATACTTGCGATATAAGTGATATAGCTTCAAAAGCTGTAGGAACAAACGAGGTAGCTTCAATTCCATGCGAGACACATGATTTAGCTTCAAATCAATGCGATGTAGAAGGTTTAGCTTCAAATCCAAACGAAACACATGATTTAGCTTCAAATCAATTCGAAGGACAAGGCTTAGATTCAAATCCATGCGAAACAAATGATTTAGCTTCAAATGAATGCGAAGTAGAAGAATTAGCTTCAAATCCATGCAAATCAAATGGTTTAGCTGCAAATACTTGTGATATACATTATTTAGCTACAACTGCATGCGAAACGAACGAGTTAGCTTCAAATCCATGCGAAACACATGATTTATCTGCAAATCACTGCGATGAAAAAGGTGTAGCTTCAAATCCACGCGATACACATGATTTAGCTTCAAATACTAGCGATATATGTCATGTAGATTCAACTGCAGGCGAACCGAACGAGTTACTTTCAAATCCATGCGAAACAAATTATTTAGCTGCAAATCAATGCGATGTAGTAGGTTCAGCTTCAAATCCATGCGGCACATATGATTTAGCTTTGAGTAGTTGCGATATAAGTGACATAGTTTCAAATGGAGGCGAAACGAACGAGTTAGCTTCAAATCCATGCGAGACACATGATTTAGCTTCTACTCAATGCGATGTAGAAGGTTTAGCTTCAAATCCACGCGAAACAAATGATTTAGCTTCAAACTCTTGGGGTATAAGTGATATAGCTTCAAATGCAGACTAATCAAACGAGTTAGCTTCAAAATCCACGCGATACACATGATTTAGCTTCAAACACTTGCGATATAAGTGATGTAGATTCAACTGCAGGCAAAACGAACGAGTTAGCTTCAAATCCATGCAAAACACATGATTTAGCTGCAAATCAATGTGATGTAGATGGTTTAGCTTCAAATCCATGCGATACACAACATATAGCTTCAAATCAATGCAATGTAGAAGGTTCAGCTTCAAATCCATGCGACACATATGATTTAGCTTCAAATCAATGCGATGTAGAAGGTTCAGCTTCAAATCCATGCGACACATATGATTTAGCTTCAAATACTTGCAATATATGTGATATAGCTTCAAAAGCTGGAAGAACAAACGAGGTTGCTTCAATTCCATGCGAAACACATGATTTAGCTTCAAATCAATGCGAAGTAGGAGGCGTAGTTTCAAATCCATGCAAAACAAATGGTTTAACTACAAATACTTGTGATAAAAATTATTTAGCTACAACTGCATGCGAAACAAACGAGTTAACTTCAAATCCATGCGATACACATGATTTTGATTCAAAGCAATGCGATGTAGAAGGTTTAGCTTCAAATCCATGCCATACACAAGATTTAGCTTCAAATCAATGCGATGTAGTAGGTTCAGCTTCAAATCCATACGAAACAAATGATTTATCTTCAAATCAATTCGAAGAACAATGCTTAGATTCAAATCCATGCGAAACAAATGATTTAGCTTCAAATGAATGCGAAGTAGAAGGCTTAGCTTCAAATCCATGCAAAACAAATGGTTTAGCTACAAATACTTGTGATATACATTATTTAGCTACAACTGCATGCGAAACAAACGAGTTAACTTCAAATCCATGCGATACACATGATTTAGCTTCAAATCAATGCGATGTAGAAGGTTTAGCTTCAAAACAATAAGAGGTAGAATGTTTAGCTTCAAATCAATAGAATATAGTAGGTTTAGCTTCAAATGAATGCGATGTAGAAGGTTTAGCTTCAAATCCACGGGAAACAAATGATTTAGCTTCAAACACTTGGGGTATAAGTGATATAACTTCAAATGCAGACTAATCAATCGAGTTAGCTTCAAAATCCACGCGATACACATGACTTAGCTTCAAACACTTGCGATATAAGTGATGTAGATTCAACTGCAGGCGAAACGAACGAGTTAGCTTCAAATCCATGCGAAACACATGATTTAGCTGCAAATCAATGCGATGTAGTAGGTTCAGCTTCAAATCCATGCGATATAAGTGATATAGCTTCAAAAGCAGGAGGAACAAACGAGGTAGCTTCAATTCCATGCGAAACAAATGATTTGGCTTCAAATCAATGCGAAGTAGAGGGCGTAGCTTCAAATCCATTCGAAACAAATGGTTTAACTACAAATACTTGTGATATACATTATTTAGCTACAACTGCATGCGAAACTAACGAGTTAGCTTCAAATCCATGCGACTCACATGATTTAGCTTCAAATCAATGCGATGTAAAAGGTTTAGATTCAAATCCATGCGATACACAAGATTTAGCTTCAAATCATTGCGATGTAGTAGGTTCAGCTTCTAATACATGCGACACATATGATTTAGCTTCAAATACTTGCGATATAAGTGATATAGCTTCAAAAGCTGTAGGCACAAACGAGGTAGCTTCAATTCCATGCGAGACACATGATTTAGCTTCAAATCAATGCGATGTAGAAGGTTTAGCTTCAAATCCATGCCATACACAAGATTTAGCTTCAAACCAATTCGAAGGACAAGGCTTAGATTCAAATCCATGCGAAACAAATGATTTAGCTTCAAATCAATGCGAAGTAGAAGGCGTAGCTTCAAATCCATGCGAAACAAATGGTTTAGCTACAAATACTTGTGATATACATTATTTAGCTACAACTGCATGCGAAACTAACGAGTTAGCTTCAAATCCATGCGACTCACATGATTTAGCTTCAAATCCATGCGACTCACATGATTTAGCTTCAAATCAATGCGATGTAGAAGGTTTAGCTTCAAATCCATGCGATACACAAGATTTAGCTTCAAATCAATGCGATGTAGTAGGTTCAGCTTCTAATACATGCGACACATATGATTTAGCTTCAAATACTTGCGATATAAGTGATATAGCTTCAAAAGCTGTAGGAACAAACGAGGTAGCTTCAATTCCATGCGAGACACATGATTTAGCTTCAAATCAATGCGATGTAGAAGGTTTAGCTTCAAATCCAAACGAAACACATGATTTAGCTTCAAATCAATTCGAAGGACAAGGCTTAGATTCAAATCCATGCGAAACAAATGATTTAGCTTCAAATGAATGCGAAGTAGAAGAATTAGCTTCAAATCCATGCAAAACAAATGGTTTAGCTGCAAATACTTGTGATATACATTATTTAGCTACAACTGCATGCGAAACGAACGAGTTAGCTTCAAATCCATGCGAAACACATGATTTATCTGCAAATCACTGCGATGGAAAAGGTGTAGCTTCAAATCCACGCGATACACATGATGGAGCTTCAAATACTAGCGATATAAGTCATGTAGATTCAACTGCAGGCGAAACTAACGAGTTAGCTTCAAATCCATGCGACTCACATGATTTAGCTTCAAATCAATGCGATGTAGAAGGTTTAGATTCAAATCCATGCGATACACAAGATTTAGCTTCAAATCATTGCGATGTAGTAGGTTCAGCTTCTAATACATGCGACACATATGATTTAGCTTCAAATACTTGCGATATAAATGATATAGCTTCAAAAGCTGTAGGCACAAACGAGGTAGCTTCAATTCCATGCGAGACCCATGATTTAGCTTCAAATCAATGCGATGTAGAAGGTTTAGCTTCAAATCCATGCCATACACAAGATTTAGCTTCAAATCAATTCGAAGGACAAGGCTGAGATTCAAATCCATGCGAAACAAATGATTTAGCTTCAAATCAATGCGAAGTAGAAGGCGTAGCTTCAAATCCATGCGAAACAAATGGTTTAGCTACAAATACTTGTGATATACATTATTTAGCTACAACTGCATGCGAAACTAACGAGTTAGCTTCAAATCCATGCGACTCACATGATTTAGCTTCAAATCAATGCGATGTAGAAGGTTTAGCTTCAAATCCATGCGATACACAAGATTTAGCTTCAAATCAATGCGATGTAGTAGGTTCAGCTTCTGATACATGCGAAACATATGATTTAGCTTCAAATACTTGCGATATAAGTGATATAGCTTCAAAAGCTGTAGGAACAAACGAGGTAGCTTCAATTCCATGCGAGACACATGATTTAGCTTCAAATCAATGCGATGTAGAAGGTTTAGCTTCAAATCCAAACGAAACACATGATTTAGCTTCAAATCAATTCGAAGGACAAGGCTTAGATTCAAATCCATGCGAAACAAATGATTTAGCTTCAAATGAATGCGAAGTAGAAGAATTAGCTTCAAATCCATGCAAATCAAATGGTTTAGCTGCAAATACTTGTGATATACATTATTTAGCTACAACTGCATGCGAAACGAACGAGTTAGCTTCAAATCCATGCGAAACACATGATTTATCTGCAAATCACTGCGATGAAAAAGGTGTAGCTTCAAATCCACGCGATACACATGATTTAGCTTCAAATACTAGCGATATAAGTCATGTAGATTCAACTGCAGGCGAACCGAACGAGTTAGTTTCAAATCCATGCGAAACAAATTATTTAGCTGCAAATCAATGCGATGTAGTAGGTTCAGCTTCAAATCCATGCGGCACATATGATTTAGCTTTGAGTAGTTGCGATATAAGTGACATAGTTTCAAATGGAGGCGAAACGAACGAGTTAGCTTCAAATCCATGCGAGACACATGATTTAGCTTCTACTCAATGCGATGTAGAAGGTTTAGCTTCAAATCCACGCGAAACAAATGATTTAGCTTCAAACTCTTGGGGTATAAGTGATATAGCTTCAAATGCAGACTAATCAAACGAGTTAGCTTCAAAATCCACGCGATACACATGATTTAGCTTCAAACACTTGCGATATAAGTGATGTAGATTCAACTGCAGGCAAAGCGAACGAGTTAGCTTCAAATCCATGCAAAACACATGATTTAGCTGCAAATCAATGTGATGTAGATGGTTTAGCTTCAAATCCATGCGATACACAACATATAGCTTCAAATCAATGCAATGTAGAAGGTTCAGCTTCAAATCCATGCGACACATATGATTTAGCTTCAAATGAATGCGAAGTAGAAGAATTAGCTTCAAATCCATGCAAAACAAATGGTTTAGCTGCAAATACTTGTGATATACATTATTTAGCTACAACTGCATGCGAAACGGACGAGTTAGCTTCAAATCCATGCGAAACACATGATTTATCTGCAAATCACTGCGATGAAAAAGGTGTAGCTTCAAATCCACGCGATACACATGATGGAGCTTCAAATACTAGCGATATAAGTCATGTAGATTCAACTGCAGGCGAAACTAACGAGTTAGCTTCAAATCCATGCGACTCACATGATTTAGCTTCAAATCAATGCGATGTAGAAGGTTTAGATTCAAATCCATGCGATACACAAGATTTAGCTTCAAATCATTGCGATGTAGTAGGTTCAGCTTCTAATACATGCGACACGTATGATTTAGCTTCAAATACTTGCGATATAAGTGATATAGCTTCAAAAGCTGTAGGCACAAACGAGGTAGCTTCAATTCCATGCGAGACACATGATTTAGCTTCAAATCAATGCGATGTAGAAGGTTTAGCTTCAAATCGATGCCATACACAAGATTTAGCTTCAAATCAATTCGAAGGACAAGGCTGAGATTCAAATCCATGCGAAACAAATGATTTAGCTTCAAATGAATGCGAAGTAGAAGGCGTAGCTTCAAATCCATGCGAAACAAATGGTTTAGCTACAAATACTTGTGATATACATTATTTAGCTACAACTGCATGCGAAACTAACGAGTTAGCTTCAAATCCATGCGACTCACATGATTTAGCTTCAAATCAATGCGATGTAGAATGTTTAGCTTCAAATCCATGCGATACACAAGATTTAGCTTCAAATCAATGCGATGTAGTAGGTTCAGCTTCTAATACATGCGACACATATGATTTAGCTTCAAATACTTGCGATATAAGTGATATAGCTTCAAAAGCTGTAGGAACAAACGAGGTAGCTTCAATTCCATGCGAGACACATGATTTAGCTTCAAATCAATGCGATGTAGAAGGTTTAGCTTCAAATCCAAACGAAACACATGATTTAGCTTCAAATCAATTCGAAGGACAAGGCTTAGATTCAAATCCATGCGAAACAAATGATTTAGCTTCAAATGAATGCGAAGTAGAAGAATTAGCTTCAAATCCATGCAAATCAAATGGTTTAGCTGCAAATACTTATGATATACATTATTTAGCTACAACTGCATGCGAAACGAACGAGTTAGCTTCAAATCCATGCGAAACACATGATTTATCTGCAAATCACTGCGATGAAAAAGGTGTAGCTTCAAATCCACGCGATACACATGATTTAGCTTCAAATACTAGCGATATAAGTCATGTAGATTCAACTGCAGGCGAACCGAACGAGTTAGTTTCAAATCCATGCGAAACAAATTATTTAGCTGCAAATCAATGCGATGTAGTAGGTTCAGCTTCAAATCCATGCGGCACATATGATTTAGCTTTGAGTAGTTTCGATATAAGTGACATAGTTTCAAATGGAGGCGAAACGAACGAGTTAGCTTCAAATCCATGCGAGACACATGATTTAGCTTCTACTCAATGCGATGTAGAAGGTTTAGCTTCAAATCCACGCGAAACAAATGATTTAGCTTCAAACTCTTGGGGTATAAGTGATATAGCTTCAAATGCAGACTAATCAAACGAGTTAGCTTCAAAATCCACGCGATACACATGATTTAGCTTCAAACACTTGCGATATAAGTGATGTAGATTCAACTGCAGGCAAAACGAACGAGTTAGCTTCAAATCCATGCAAAACACATGATTTAGCTGCAAATCAATGTGATGTAGATGGTTTAGCTTCAAATCCATGCGATACACAACATATAGCTTCAAATCAATGCAATGTAGAAGGTTCAGCTTCAAATCCATGCGACACATATGATTTAGCTTCAAATCAATGCGATGTAGAAGGTTCAGCTTCAAATCCATGCGACACATATGATCTAGCTTCAAATACTTGCAATATAAGTGATATAGCTTCAAAAGCTGGAAGAACAAACGAGGTTGCTTCAATTCCATGCGAAACACATGATTTAGCTTCAAATCAATGCGAAGTAGAAGGCGTAGCTTCAAATCCATGCAAAACAAATGGTTTAACTACAAATACTTGTGATAAAAATTATTTAGCTACAACTGCATGCGAAACAAACGAGTTAACTTCAAATCCATGCGATACACATGATTTAGCTTCAAATCAATGCGATGTAGAAGGTACAGCTTCAAATCCATGCGACACATATGATTTAGCTTCAAATACTTGCAATATAAGTGATATAGCTTCAAAAGCTGGAAGAACAAACGAGGTTGCTTCAATTCCATGCGAAACACATGATTTAGCTTCAAATCAATGCGAAGTAGGAGGCGTAGATTCAAATCCATGCAAAACAAATGGTTTAACTACAAATACTTGTGATAAAAATTATTTAGCTACAACTGCATGCGAAACAAACGAGTTAACTTCAAATCCATGCGATACACATGATTTAGATTCAAAGCAATGCGATGTAGAAGGTTTAGCTTCAAATCCATGCCATACACAAGATTTAGCTTCAAATCAATGCGATGTAGTAGGTTCAGCTTCAAATCCATACGAAACAAATGATTTATCTTCAAATCAATTTGAAGAACAATGCTTAGATTCAAATCCATGCGAAACAAATGATTTAGCTTCAAATGAATGCGAAGTAGAAGAATTAGCTTCAAATCCATGCAAAACAAATGGTTTAGCTGCAAATACTTGTGATATACATTATTTAGCTACAACTGCATGCGAAACGAACGAGTTAGCTTCAAATCCATGCGAAACACATGATTTATCTGCAAATCACTGCGATGGAAAAGGTGTAGCTTCAAATCCACGCGATACACATGATGGAGCTTCAAATACTAGCGATATAAGTCATGTAGATTCAACTGCAGGCGAAACTAACGAGTTAGCTTCAAATCCATGCGACTCACATGATTTAGCTTCAAATCAATGCGATGTAGAAGGTTTAGATTCAAATCCATGCGATACACAAGATTTAGCTTCAAATCATTGCGATGTAGTAGGTTCAGCTTCTAATACATGCGACACATATGATTTAGCTTCAAATACTTGCGATATAAATGATATAGCTTCAAAAGCTGTAGGCACAAACGAGGTAGCTTCAATTCCATGCGAGACCCATGATTTAGCTTCAAATCAATGCGATGTAGAAGGTTTAGCTTCAAATCCATGCCATACACAAGATTTAGCTTCAAATCAATTCGAAGGACAAGGCTGAGATTCAAATCCATGCGAAACAAATGATTTAGCTTCAAATCAATGCGAAGTAGAAGGCGTAGCTTCAAATCCATGCGAAACAAATGGTTTAGCTACAAATACTTGTGATATACATTATTTAGCTACAACTGCATGCGAAACTAACGAGTTAGCTTCAAATCCATGCGACTCACATGATTTAGCTTCAAATCAATGCGATGTAGAAGGTTTAGCTTCAAATCCATGCGATACACAAGATTTAGCTTCAAATCAATGCGATGTAGTAGGTTCAGCTTCTGATACATGCGAAACATATGATTTAGCTTCAAATACTTGCGATATAAGTGATATAGCTTCAAAAGCTGTAGGAACAAACGAGGTAGCTTCAATTCCATGCGAGACACATGATTTAGCTTCAAATCAATGCGATGTAGAAGGTTTAGCTTCAAATCCAAACGAAACACATGATTTAGCTTCAAATCAATTCGAAGGACAAGGCTTAGATTCAAATCCATGCGAAACAAATGATTTAGCTTCAAATGAATGCGAAGTAGAAGAATTAGCTTCAAATCCATGCAAATCAAATGGTTTAGCTGCAAATACTTGTGATATACATTATTTAGCTACAACTGCATGCGAAACGAACGAGTTAGCTTCAAATCCATGCGAAACACATGATTTATCTGCAAATCACTGCGATGAAAAAGGTGTAGCTTCAAATCCACGCGATACACATGATTTAGCTTCAAATACTAGCGATATAAGTCATGTAGATTCAACTGCAGGCGAACCGAACGAGTTAGTTTCAAATCCATGCGAAACAAATTATTTAGCTGCAAATCAATGCGATGTAGTAGGTTCAGCTTCAAATCCATGCGGCACATATGATTTAGCTTTGAGTAGTTGCGATATAAGTGACATAGTTTCAAATGGAGGCGAAACGAACGAGTTAGCTTCAAATCCATGCGAGACACATGATTTAGCTTCTACTCAATGCGATGTAGAAGGTTTAGCTTCAAATCCACGCGAAACAAATGATTTAGCTTCAAACTCTTGGGGTATAAGTGATATAGCTTCAAATGCAGACTAATCAAACGAGTTAGCTTCAAAATCCACGCGATACACATGATTTAGCTTCAAACACTTGCGATATAAGTGATGTAGATTCAACTGCAGGCAAAGCGAACGAGTTAGCTTCAAATCCATGCAAAACACATGATTTAGCTGCAAATCAATGTGATGTAGATGGTTTAGCTTCAAATCCATGCGATACACAACATATAGCTTCAAATCAATGCAATGTAGAAGGTTCAGCTTCAAATCCATGCGACACATATGATTTAGCTTCAAATGAATGCGAAGTAGAAGAATTAGCTTCAAATCCATGCAAAACAAATGGTTTAGCTGCAAATACTTGTGATATACATTATTTAGCTACAACTGCATGCGAAACGGACGAGTTAGCTTCAAATCCATGCGAAACACATGATTTATCTGCAAATCACTGCGATGAAAAAGGTGTAGCTTCAAATCCACGCGATACACATGATGGAGCTTCAAATACTAGCGATATAAGTCATGTAGATTCAACTGCAGGCGAAACTAACGAGTTAGCTTCAAATCCATGCGACTCACATGATTTAGCTTCAAATCAATGCGATGTAGAAGGTTTAGATTCAAATCCATGCGATACACAAGATTTAGCTTCAAATCATTGCGATGTAGTAGGTTCAGCTTCTAATACATGCGACACGTATGATTTAGCTTCAAATACTTGCGATATAAGTGATATAGCTTCAAAAGCTGTAGGCACAAACGAGGTAGCTTCAATTCCATGCGAGACACATGATTTAGCTTCAAATCAATGCGATGTAGAAGGTTTAGCTTCAAATCGATGCCATACACAAGATTTAGCTTCAAATCAATTCGAAGGACAAGGCTGAGATTCAAATCCATGCGAAACAAATGATTTAGCTTCAAATGAATGCGAAGTAGAAGGCGTAGCTTCAAATCCATGCGAAACAAATGGTTTAGCTACAAATACTTGTGATATACATTATTTAGCTACAACTGCATGCGAAACTAACGAGTTAGCTTCAAATCCATGCGACTCACATGATTTAGCTTCAAATCAATGCGATGTAGAATGTTTAGCTTCAAATCCATGCGATACACAAGATTTAGCTTCAAATCAATGCGATGTAGTAGGTTCAGCTTCTAATACATGCGACACATATGATTTAGCTTCAAATACTTGCGATATAAGTGATATAGCTTCAAAAGCTGTAGGAACAAACGAGGTAGCTTCAATTCCATGCGAGACACATGATTTAGCTTCAAATCAATGCGATGTAGAAGGTTTAGCTTCAAATCCAAACGAAACACATGATTTAGCTTCAAATCAATTCGAAGGACAAGGCTTAGATTCAAATCCATGCGAAACAAATGATTTAGCTTCAAATGAATGCGAAGTAGAAGAATTAGCTTCAAATCCATGCAAATCAAATGGTTTAGCTGCAAATACTTATGATATACATTATTTAGCTACAACTGCATGCGAAACGAACGAGTTAGCTTCAAATCCATGCGAAACACATGATTTATCTGCAAATCACTGCGATGAAAAAGGTGTAGCTTCAAATCCACGCGATACACATGATTTAGCTTCAAATACTAGCGATATAAGTCATGTAGATTCAACTGCAGGCGAACCGAACGAGTTAGTTTCAAATCCATGCGAAACAAATTATTTAGCTGCAAATCAATGCGATGTAGTAGGTTCAGCTTCAAATCCATGCGGCACATATGATTTAGCTTTGAGTAGTTTCGATATAAGTGACATAGTTTCAAATGGAGGCGAAACGAACGAGTTAGCTTCAAATCCATGCGAGACACATGATTTAGCTTCTACTCAATGCGATGTAGAAGGTTTAGCTTCAAATCCACGCGAAACAAATGATTTAGCTTCAAACTCTTGGGGTATAAGTGATATAGCTTCAAATGCAGACTAATCAAACGAGTTAGCTTCAAAATCCACGCGATACACATGATTTAGCTTCAAACACTTGCGATATAAGTGATGTAGATTCAACTGCAGGCAAAACGAACGAGTTAGCTTCAAATCCATGCAAAACACATGATTTAGCTGCAAATCAATGTGATGTAGATGGTTTAGCTTCAAATCCATGCGATACACAACATATAGCTTCAAATCAATGCAATGTAGAAGGTTCAGCTTCAAATCCATGCGACACATATGATTTAGCTTCAAATCAATGCGATGTAGAAGGTTCAGCTTCAAATCCATGCGACACATATGATCTAGCTTCAAATACTTGCAATATAAGTGATATAGCTTCAAAAGCTGGAAGAACAAACGAGGTTGCTTCAATTCCATGCGAAACACATGATTTAGCTTCAAATCAATGCGAAGTAGAAGGCGTAGCTTCAAATCCATGCAAAACAAATGGTTTAACTACAAATACTTGTGATAAAAATTATTTAGCTACAACTGCATGCGAAACAAACGAGTTAACTTCAAATCCATGCGATACACATGATTTAGCTTCAAATCAATGCGATGTAGAAGGTACAGCTTCAAATCCATGCGACACATATGATTTAGCTTCAAATACTTGCAATATAAGTGATATAGCTTCAAAAGCTGGAAGAACAAACGAGGTTGCTTCAATTCCATGCGAAACACATGATTTAGCTTCAAATCAATGCGAAGTAGGAGGCGTAGATTCAAATCCATGCAAAACAAATGGTTTAACTACAAATACTTGTGATAAAAATTATTTAGCTACAACTGCATGCGAAACAAACGAGTTAACTTCAAATCCATGCGATACACATGATTTAGATTCAAAGCAATGCGATGTAGAAGGTTTAGCTTCAAATCCATGCCATACACAAGATTTAGCTTCAAATCAATGCGATGTAGTAGGTTCAGCTTCAAATCCATACGAAACAAATGATTTATCTTCAAATCAATTTGAAGAACAATGCTTAGATTCAAATCCATGCGAAACAAATGATTTAGCTTCAAATGAATGCGAAGTAGAAGGCTTAGCTTCAAATCCATGCAAAACAAATGGTTTAGCTACAAATACTTGTGATATACATTATTTAGCTACAACTGCATGCGAAACGAACGAGTTAGCCTCAAATCCATGCGATAGACATGATTTAGCTTCAAATCAATGCGATGTGAAAGGTTTAGCCTCAAATCCATGCGATACACAAGATTTAGCTTCAAATCAATGCGATGTAGTAGGTTCAGCTTCTAATACATGCGACACATATGATTTAGCTTCAAATACTTGCGATATAAGTGATATAGCTTCAAAAGCTGTAGGCACAAACGAGGTAGCTTCAATTCCATGCGAGACACATGATTTAGCTTCAAATCAATGCGATGTAGAAGGTTTAGCTTCAAATCCATGCCATACACAAGATTTAGCTTCAAATCAATTCGAAGGACAAGGCTTAGATTCAAATTCATGCGAAACAAATGATTTAGCTTCAAATCAATGCGAAGTAGAAGGCGTAGCTTCAAATCCATGCGAAACAAATGGTTTAGCTACAAATACTTGTGATATACATTATTTAGCTACAACTGCATGCGAAACTAACGAGTTAGTTTCAAATCCATGCGACTCACATGATTTAGTTTCAATTCAATGAGATGTAGAAGGTTTAGCTTCAAATCCATGCCATGCACAAGATTTAGCTTCAAATCAATTCGAAGGACAAGGCTTAGATTCAAATCCATGCGAAACAAATGATTTAGCTTCAAATGAATGCGATGTAGAAGGCTTAGCTTCAAATCCATGCAAAACAAATGATTTAGCTTCAAACACTTGGGGTATAGGTGATATAGCTTCAAATGCAGACTAATCAAACAAGTTAGCTTCAAAATCCACGGGACATACATGATTTTGCTTCAAATACTTGCGATATAAGTGATGTAGGTTCAACTGCAGGCGAAACGAACGAGTTAGCTTCAAATCCATGCGAAACACATGATTTAGCTGCAAATCAATGCGATGTAGTAGGTTCAGCTTCTAATACATGCGACACATATGATTTAGCTTCAAATACTTGCGATATAAGTGATATAGCTTCAAAAGCTGTAGGAACAAACGAGGTAGCTTCAATTCCATGCGAGACACATGATTTAGCTTCAAATCAATGCGATGTAGAAGGTTTAGCTTCAAATCCATGCCATACACAAGATTTAGCTTCAAATCAATTCGAAGGAAAAGGCTTAGATTCAAATCCATGCAAAACACATGATTAAGCTTCAAATGCATGCGAAACACATGATTTAGGTTCAAATTTATGCGAAACACGTGGTTTAGCATCAAATACATGCGAAACAAATTGTTTAGCTTCAGATACTTGCGATATAAGTGACATAGCTTCAAATGCGCGCGAAACAAACGAGTTTGTTTCAACTCCATACCAAACACATGATTTAGCTTCAAATCAATGCGATGTAGAAGGTTCAGCTACAAATCCAAACGAAACACATGATTTAGCTTCAAATTAATTCGAAGGACAAGGCTTAGATTCAAATCCATGCGAAGCAAATGATATAGCTTCAAATGAATGCGAAGTAGAAGAATTAGCTTCAAATCCATGCAAAACAAATGGTTTAGCTACAAATACTTGTGATATACATTATTTAGCTACAACTGCATGCGAAACGAACGAGTTAGCTTCAAATCCATGCGAAACACATGATTTAGCTGCAAATCAATGCGAAACACATTATTTAGCTGCAAATCAGTGCGAAGTAGAAGGCTCGGGTTCAAATCAATGCGATTCAAATGGTTCATCTTCAAATACTTGTGAAAGACATGATTTAGCTTCAACTGCATGCGACACACATGATTAAGCTTCAAATCAATGCGATGTAGAAGGTTTAGCTTCAAATCCATGCAAAACTCGTGATTTATCTTCCAATTAATGCGAAGTAGAAGGCTTAGCTTCAAATCCATGCGAATCAAATGGTTTAGCTTCACATACTTGTGATATACGTTATTTAGATTTAACTGCATGCGCAACGAACGAGTTAGCTTCAAATCCATGCGAAACACATGATTTAGCTTCAAATGAATGCGAAGTAGAAGAATTAGCTTCAAATCCATGCAAAAGAAATGGTTTAGCTACAAATACTTGTGATATACAATATTTAGCTACAACTGCATGCGAAACGAACGAGTTAGCTTCAAATCCATGCGAAACACATGATTTAGCTGCAAATCAATGTGATGTAGAAGGTTTAGCTTCAAATCCATGCGATACACAAGATTTAGCTTCAAATCAATGCGATCTAGAAGGTTCAGCTTCAAACCCATGCGACACATATGATTTAGCTTCAAATACTTGCGATATAAGTGATATAGCTTCAAAAGCTGGAGGAACAAACAAGGAGGCTTCAATTCCATGCGAAACAAATGATTTAGATTCAAATCAATGCGAAGTAGAAGGCGTAGCTTCAAATCCATGCGAAACAAATGGTTTAGCTACAAATACTTGTGCTATAGATTATTTAGCTACAACTGCATGCGAAACTAACGAGTTAGCTTCAAATCCATGCGAAACTCACGATTTATCTTCAAATCAATGCGATGTAGAAGGTTTGCTTCAAATCAATAAGAGGTAGATGGTTTAGCTTCAAATCAATAGAATATAGAAGGTTTAGCTTAAAATAAATGCGATGTAGAAGGTTTAGCTTCAAATCCATACGACACACATGATTTAGATTCAAATCAATTCGAAGTACAAGGCATAGATTCAAATCCATGCGAAACAAACGATTTAGCTTCAAATGAATGCGAAGTAGAAGGCTTGGCTTCAAATCCATGCAAAACAAAGGGTTTAACTACAAATACTTGTGATATACATTATTTAGCTACAACTGCATGCGAAAAAAACGAGTTAACTTCATATCCATGCGATACACATGATTTAGCTTCAAATCAATGCGATGTAGAAGGTTTAGCTTCAAATCCACGCGAAACAAATGATTTAGCTTCAAACACTTGGGGTATAAGTGATATAGCTTCAAATGCAGACTAATCAAACGAGTTAGCTTCAAAATCCACGCGATACACATGATTTAGCTTCAAACACTTGCCATATAAGTGATGGAGATTCAACTGCAGGCAAAACGAACGAGTTAGCTTCAAATCCATGCGAAACAAATGATTTAGCTGCAAATCAATGTGATGTAGAAGGTTTAGCTTCAAATCCATGCGATATACAAGATTTAGCTTCAAATCAATGCGATGTAGTAGGTTCAGCTTCAAATCCATGCGATATAAGTGATATAGCTTCAAAAGCAGGAGGAACAAACGAGATAGCTTCAATTCTATGCGAAACAAATGATTTAGCTTCAAATCAATGCCAAGTAGAAGGCGTAGCTTCAAATCCATGCGAAACAAATGGTTTAGCAACAAATACTTGTGATATACATTATTTAGCTACAACTGCATGCGAAACTAACGAGTAAGCTTCAAATCTATGCGAAACACACGATGTATCTTCAAATCAATACGATGTAGAAGGTTTAGCTTCAAATCAATAAGAGGTAGAAGGTTTAGCTTCAAATCAATAGAATATAGTAGGTTTAGCTTCAAATCAATGCGATGTAGAAGGTTTAGCTTCAAATCCATACGAAACACATGATTTAGCTTCAAATCAATTCGAAGGACAAGGCTTAGATTCAAATCCATGCGAAACAAGTGATTTAGCTTCAAATGAATGCGAAGTAGAAGGCTTAGCTTCAAATCCATGCAATACAAATGGTTTAGCTACAAATACTTGTGAAATACATTATTTAGCTACAATTGCATGCGAAACGAACGAGTTAGCTTCAAATCCATGCGACACACAAGATTTAGTTTCAAATCAATGCGATGTAGTAGGTTCAGCTTCAAATCCATGCGACACATATGATATAGTTTCAAATACTTGCGATATAAGTGATGTAGCTTCAAAAGCTGTAGGAACAATCGAGGTAGCTTCAATTCCATGCGAGAAACATGATTTAGCTTCAAATCAATGCGATTTAGAAGGTTTAGCTTCAAATCCAAGCGTAACACGTGATTTTGCTTCAAATACTTGCGATATAAGTGATATAGCTTCAAAAGCTGTAGGAAAAAACGAGGTAGCTTCAAATCCATGCGAAACACATGATTCAGCTGCAAATCAATGCGATGTAGAAGGTTTAGCTTCAAATCCATGCGAAACACATGATTTAGCTGCAAATCAATGCGATGTAGAAGGTTTAGCTTCAAATCCATGCCATACACAAGATTTAGCTTCAAATCAATTCGAAGGATTAGGCTTAGATTCAAATCCATGCGAAACAAATGATTTAGCTCCAAATGAATGCGAAGTAGAAGCCTTAGCTTCAAATCCATGCAAAACAAATGGTTTAGCTACAAATACTTGTGATATACATCATTTAGCTACAACTGCATTTGAAACGAACGAGTTAGCTTCAAATCCATGCGATTCACATGATTTAGCTTCAAATCAATGCGATGTAGAAGATTTAGCTTCAAATCCATGCGATACACAAGATTTAGCTTCAAATCAATGCGATGTAGTAGGTTCAGCTTCAAATCCATGCGAGACATATGATTTAGCTTCAAATACTTGCGATATAAGTGATATAGCTTCAAAAGCTGGAGGAACAAACGAGGTTGCTTCAATTCCATGCGAAACACATGATTTAGCTTCAAATCAACGCGAAGTAGAAGGCGTAGCTTCAAATCCATGCAAAACAAATGGTTTAGCTACGAATACTTGTGATATATATTATTTAGATACAACTGCATGCGAAACTAACGAGTTAGCTTCAAATCCATGCGAGACACGTGATTTATCTTCCAATTAATGCGATGTAGAAGGTTTAGCTTCAAATCCATGCGAATCAAATGGTTTAGCTTCAAATACTTGCGATATAAGTGATGTAGGTTCAACTGCAGGCGAAACGAACGAGTTAGCTTCAAATCCATGCGAAACACATGATTTAGCTGCAAATCAATGTGATGTAGAAGGTTTAGCTTCAAATCCATGCGATACACAAGATTTAGATTCAAATCAATGCGATGTAGAAGGTTCAGCTTCAAATCCAAACCATACATAAGATTTAGCTTCAAATCAATGCGATGTAGTAGGTTCAGCTTCAAATCCATGCGACACATATGATTTAGCTGCAAATCAATGCGATGTAGAAGGTTTAGCTTCAAATCCACGCGAAACAAATGATTTAGCTTCAAACACTTGGGGTATCTGTGATATAGCTACAAATGCAGACTAATCAAACGAGTTAGCTTCAAAATCCACGCGATACACATGATTTAGCTTCAAATACTTGCGATATAAGTGATGTAGGTTCAACTGCAGGCGAAACGAACGAGTTAGCTTCAAATCCATGCGAAACACATGATTTAGCTGCAAATCAATGTGATGTAGAAGGTTTAGCTTCAAATCCATGCGATACACAAGATTTGGATTCAAATCAATGCGATGTAGAAGGTTCAGCTTCAAATCCATGCGACACATATGATTTAGCTTCAAATACTTGCGATAGAAGTGATATTGCTTCAAAAGCTGGAGGAACAAACGAGAAAGCTTCAATTCCATGCGAGACACATGATTTAGCTTCAAATCAATGCGATGTAGAAGGTTCAGCTTCAAATCCAAGCCATACATAAGATTTAGCTTCAAATCAATGCGATGTAGTAGGTTCAGCTTCAAATCCATGCGACACATATGATTTAGCTTCAAATACTTGCGATATAAATGATATAGCTTTAAAAGCTGTAGGAACAAACGAGGTAGCTTCAATTCCATGCGAGACACATGATTTAGCTTCAAATCAATGCGATGTAGAAGGTTCAGCTTCAAATCCATACGAAACACATGATTTAGCTTCAAATACTTGCGATATAAGTGATATAGCTTCGAATACAGGCGAAACGAACGAGTTAGCTTCAAATCCATGCGAAACACATGATTTATCTGCAAATCAATGCGATGAAGAAGGTTTAGCTTCAAATCCATGCGAAACAAATGATATAGCTTCAAACACTTGTGGTGTAAGTGATATAGCTTCAAATGAAGGCTAATCAAACGAGTTAGCTTCAAAATCCACGCGATACACATGATTTAGCTTCAAATGCTAGCGATATAAGTCATGTAGATTCAACAGCAGGCGAACCGAACGAATTAGTTTCAAATCCATGCGAAACACATTATTTAGCTGCAAATCAATGCGATGTAGAAGGTTTAGCTTCAAGACAATAAGAGGTAGAAGGTTTAGCTTCAAATCAATAGTATGTAGAAGGTTTAGCTTCAAGTCAATGCGATGTAGAAGGTTTAGCTTCAAATCCATACGAAACACATGATTTAGCTTCAAATCAATTCGAAGGGCAAGGCTGAGATTCAAATCCATGCGAAACAAATGATTTAGCTTCAAATCAATGCGATGTAGAAGGTTTAGCTTCAAATCCATGCAAAACACGTGATTATTCTTCCAATTAATGCGAAGTAGAAGGCTTAGCTTCAAATCCATGCGAATCAAATGGTTTAGCTTCACATACTAGTGATATACGTTATTTAGATTTAACTGCATGCGCAACGAACGAGTTAGCTTCAAATCCATGCGAAACACATGATTTAGCAATCAATGTGATGTAGAAGGTTTAGCTTCAAATCCATGCGATACACAAGATGTAGCTTCAAATCAATGCGATGTAGAAGGTTCAGCTTTAAATCCATTCGACACATATGATTTAGCTTCAAATACTGGCGATAGAAGTGATATAGCTTCAAAAGCTGGAGGAACAAACGAGGTGGCTTCAATTCCATGCGAAACAAATGGTTTAGCTTCAAATCAATGCGAAGTAGAAGGCGTAGCTTCAAATCCATGCGAAACAAATGGTTTAGCAACAAATACTTGTGATATACATTATTTAGCTACAACTGCATGCGAAACTAACGAGTTAGCTTCAAATCAATTCGAAGTAGAAGGCTTAGCTTCAAATCCATGCGATGTAGAAGGTTTAGCTTCAAATCAATAAGAGGTAGAAGGTTTAGCTTCAAATCAATAGAATATAGTAGGTTTAGCTTCAAATCAATGCGATGTAGAAGGTTTAGCTTCAAATCCATACGAAACATATGATTTAGCTTCAAATCAATGCGAAGTAGAAGGCTTAGCTTCAAATCCATGCAAAACAAATGGTTTAGCTACAAATACTTGTGATATACATCATTTAGCTACAACTGCATGCGAAACGAACGAGTTAGCTTCAAATCCATGCGACTCACATGATTTAGTTTCAAATCAATGCGATGTAGAAGGTTTAGCTTCAAATCCATGCTAAACACGTGATTTATCTTCCAATTAATGCGAAGTAGAAGGCTTAGCTTCAAATCCATGCGACACAAATGGTTTAGCTTCACATACTTGTGATATACGTTATTTAGATTTAACTGCATGCGTAACGAACGAGTTAGCTTCAAATCCATGCGAAACACATGATTTAGCTGCAAATCTGTGCGAAGTAGAAGGCTCGGGTTGAAATCAATGCGATTCAAATGGTTCATCTTCAAATAATTGTGAAAGACATGATTTAGCTTCAACTGCATGCGAAACACATGATTTAGCTTCAAATCAATGCGATGTAGAAGGTTTAGCTTCAAATCCATGCAAAACACGTGATTTAACTTCCAATTAATGCGAAGTAGAAGGCTTAGCTTCAAATCCATTCGAATCAAATGGTTTAGCTTCAAATACTTGTGATATACGTTATTTAGATTTAACTGCATGCGCAACGAACGAGTTAGCTTCAAATCCATGCGAAACACATTATTTAGCTGCAAATCAATGCGATGAAGAAGTTTTAGCTTCAAATCAATAGAATGTAGAAGGTTTAGCTTCATGTCAATGCGATGTAGAAGGTTTAGCTTCAAATCCATACGAAACACATGATTTAGCTTCAAATCAATTCGAAGGACAAGGCTTTGATTCAAATCCATGCGAAACAAATGATTTAGCTTCAAATCAATGCGATGTAGAAGGTTTAGCTTCAAATCCATGCGATACACATGATTTAGCTTCAAATACTTGCGATATAAGTGATATAGCTTCAAATACAGGCGAAACGAACGAGTTAGCTTCAAATCCATGCGATACACATGATTTAGCCTCAAATCAATGCGATGTAGAAGGTTTAGCTTCAAATCTTTGACATACACAAGATTTAGCTTCAAATCAATGCGATGTAGAAGGTTTAGCTTCAAATCAATAAGAGGTAGAAGGTTCTGCTTCAAATCAATAGAATATAGAAGGTTTAGCTTCAAATCAATGCGATGTAGAAGGTTTAGCTTCAAATCCATACGAAACGCATGATTTAGATTCAAATCAATTCGAAGGACAAGGCTTAGATTCAAATACATGCGAAACAAATGATTTAGCTTCAAATGAATGCGAAGTAGAAGGCTTAGCTTCAAATCCATGCAAAACAAATGGTTTAGCTACAAATACTTGTGATATACATTATTTAGCTACAACTGCATGCGAAACAAACGAGATAGCTTCAAATCCATGCGAGAAACATGATTTAGCTTCAAATCAATGCGATGTAGAAGTTTTAGCTTCAAAACAACAAGAGGTAGAAGGTTTAGCTTCAAATCAATATAATGTAGAAGGTTTAGCTTCAAATCAATGCGATGTAGAAGGTTTAGCTTCAAATCCATACGAAACACATGATTTAGCTTCAAATCAATTCGAAGGACAAGGCTTAGATTCAAATCCATGCGAAACAAATGATTAAGCTTCAAATCAATGCGATGTAGAAGATTTAGCTTCAAATCCATGCGATACACATGATTAAGCTTCAAATCAATGCGATGTAGATAGTTTGCTTCAAATCCATGCGATATACAAGATTGAGCTTCAATTCAATGCGATGTAGTAGGTTCAGCTTCAAATCGATGCGATATAAGTGATATAGCTTCGAAAGCAGGAGGAACAAACGAGGTAGCTTCAATTCTATGCGAAACAAATGATTTAGCTTCAAATCAATGCGAAGTAGAAGGCGTAGCTTCAAATCCATGCGAAACAAATGGTTTAGCTACAAATACTTGTGATATACATTATTTAGCTACAACTGCATGCGAAACTAACGAGTTAGCTTCAAATCTATGCGAAACAAGCGATTTATCTTCAAATCAATGCGATGTAGAAGGTTTTGCTTCAAATCAATAAGAGGTAGAAGGTTTAGCTTCAAATCAATAGAATATAGAAGGTTTAGCTTCAAATCAATGCGATGTAGAAGGTTTAGCTTCAAATCCATACGAAACACATGATTTAGCTTCAAATCAATTCGAAGGACAAGGCTTAGATTCAAATCCATGCGAAACAAATGATTTAGCTTCAGATGAATGCGAAGTAGAAGGCTTAGCTTCAAATCCATGCGGCACATATGATTTAGCTTTAAATACTTGCGATATAAGTGACATAGTTTCAAATGGAGGCGAAACGAACGAGTTAGCTTCAGATCCATGCGAGACACATGATTTAGCTTCTAATCAATGCGAAGTAGAAGGCGTAGCTTCAAATCCATGCGAAACAAATCGTTTAGCTACAAATACTTGTGATATACATTATTTAGCTACAACTGCAGGCAAAACGAACGAGTTAGCTTCAAATCCATGCGAAACACATGATTTAGCTGCAAATCAATGTGATGTAGAAGGTTTAGCTTCAAATCCATGCGATACACAAGATTTAGCTTCAAATCAATGCGATGTAGAAGGTTCAGATTCAAATCCATGCGACACATATGATTTAGCTTCAAATACTTGCGATATAAGTGATATAGCTTCAAAAGCTGGAGGAACAAACGAGGTGGCTTCAATTCCATGCGAAACAAATGATTTAGCTTCAAATAAATGCGAAGTAGAAGGCGTAGCTTCAAATCCATGCGAAACAAATGGTTTAGCAACATATACTTGTGATATAGATTATTTAGCTACAACTGCATGCGAAACTAACGAGTTAGCTTCAAATCCATGCGAAACACACGATTTATCTTCAAATCAATGCGATGTAGAAGGTTTAGCTTCAAATGCATGACATACACAAGATTCAGCTTCAAATCAATTCGAAGGACAAGGCTTAGATTCAAATCCATGCGAAACAAATGATTTAGCTGCAAATCAATGTGATGTAGAAGGCTTAGCTTCAAATCCATGCAAAACAAATGGTTTAGCTACAAATACTTGTGATATACATCATTTAGCTACAACTGCATGCGAAACGAACGAGTTATATTCAAATCCATGCGAAACACATTATTTAGCTGCAAATCAATGCGATGTAGAAGGTTTAGCTTCAAGACAATAAGAGGTAGAAGGTTTAGCTTCAAATCAATAGTATGTAGAAGGTTTAGCTTCAAATCAATGCGATGTAGAAGGTTCAGCTTCAAATCCAAGCCATACATAAGATTTAGCTTCAAATCAATGCGATGTAGTAGGTTCAGCTTCAAATCCATGCGACACATATGATTTAGCTTCAAATACTTGCGATATAAATGATATAGCTTTAAAAGCTGTAGGAACAAACGAGGTAGCTTCAATTCCATGCGAGACACATGATTTAGCTTCAAATCAATGCGATGTAGAAGGTTCAGCTTCAAATCCATACGAAACACATGATTTAGCTTCAAATACTTGCGATATAAGTGATATAGCTTCGAATACAGGCGAAACGAACGAGTTAGCTTCAAATCCATGCGAAACACATGATTTATCTGCAAATCAATGCGATGAAGAAGGTTTAGCTTCAAATCCATGCGAAACAAATGATATAGCTTCAAACACTTGTGGTGTAAGTGATATAGCTTCAAATGAAGGATAATCAAACGAGTTAGCTTCAAAATCCACGCGATCCACATGATTTAGCTTCAAATGCTAGCGATATAAGTCATGTAGATTCAACTGCAGGCGAACCGAACGAATTAGTTTCAAATCCATGCGAAACACATTATTTAGCTGCAAATCAATGCGATGTGGAAGGTTTAGCTTCAAGACAATAAGAGGTAGAAGGTTTAGCTTCAAATCAATAGTATGTAGAAGGTTTAGCTTCAAGTCAATGCGATGTAGAAGGTTTAGCTTCAAATCCATACGAAACACATGATTTAGCTGCAAATCAATGCGATGAAGAAGGTTTAGCTTCAAATCCATGCGAAACAAATGATATAGCTTCAAACACTTGGGGTGTAAGTGATATAGCTTCAAATGAAGACTAATCAAACGAGTTAGCTTCAAAATCCACGCGATAAACATGATTTAGCTTCAAATACTAGCGATATAAGTGATGTAGATTCAACTGCAGGCGAAACGAACGAGTTAGCTTCAAATCCATGCGAAACACATGATTTAGCTGCAAATCAATGCGATGTAGAAGGTTTAGCTTCAAATCCATGCTAAACAAATGATTTAGCTTCAAACACTTGGGGTATCTGTGATATAGCTACAAATGCAGACTAATCAAACGAGTTAGCTTCAAAATCCACGCGATACACATGATTTAGCTTCAAATACTTGCGATATAAGTGATGTAGGTTCAACTGCAGGCGAAACGAACGAGTTAGCTTCAATTCCATGCGAAACACATGATTTAGCTGCAAATCAATGTGATGTAGAAGGTTTAGCTTCAAATCCATGCAATACACAAGATTTAGATTCAAATCAATGCGATGTAGAAGGTTCAGCTTCAAATCCATGCGACACATATGATTTAGTTTCAAATACTTGCGATAGAAGTGATATAGCTTCAAAAGCTGGAGGAACAAACGAGAAAGCTTTAATTCCATGCGAAACAAATTGTTTAACTTCAAATCAATGCGAAGTAGAAGGCTTAGCTTCAGATCCATGCGATATAAGTGATATAGCTTCAAAAGCAGGAGGATCAAACGAGGTAGCTTCAATTCCATGCGAAACAAATGATTTAGCTTCAAATCAATGCGAAGTAGAAGGCGTAGCTTCAAATCCATGCGAAACAAATGGTTTAGTTACAAATACTTGTGATATACATTATTTAGCTACAACTGCATGCGAAACTAACGAGTTAGCTTCAAATGAATTCGAAGTAGAAGGCTTAGCTTCAAATACATGCGATGTAGAAGGTTTAGCTTAAAATCAATAAGAGGTAGAAGGTTCAGCTTCAAATCAATAGAATATAGTAGGTTTAGCTTCAAATCAATGCGATGTAGAAGGTTTAGCTTCAAATCCATACGAAACATATGATTTAGCTTCAAATGAATGCGAAGTAGAAGGCTTAGCTTCAAATCCATGCAAAACAAATGGTTTAGCTACAAATACTTGTGATATACATCATTTAGCTACAACTGCATGCGAAACGAACGAGGTAGCTTCAAATCCATGCGACTCACATGATTTAGCTTCAAATCAATGCGATGTAGAAGGTTTAGCTTCAAATCCATGCAAAACACGTGATTTATCTTCCAATTAATACGAAGTAGAAGGCTTAGCTTCAAATCCATGCGAATCAAGTGGTTTAGCTTCACATACTTGTGATATACGTTATTTAGATTTAACTGCATGCGCAACGAACGAGTTATATTCAAATCCATGCGAAACACATTATTTAGCTGCAAATCAATGCGATGTAGAAGGTTTAGCTTCAAGACAATAAGAGGTAGAAGGTTTAGCTTCAAATCAATAGTATGTAGAAGGTTTAGCTTCAGGTCAATGCGATGTAGAAGGTTTAGCTTCAAATCCATACGAAACACATGATTTAGCTGCAAATCAATGCGATGAAGAAGGTTTAGCATCAAATCCATGCGAAACAAATGATATAGCTTCAAACACTTGGGGTGTAAGTGATATAGCTTCAAATGAAGACTAATCAAACGAGTTAGCTTCAAAATCCACGCGATAAACATGATTTAGCTTCAAATACTAGCGATATAAGTGATGTAGATTCAACTGCAGGCGAAACGGACGAGTTAGCTTCAAATCCATGCGAAACACATGATTTAGCTGCAAATCAATGCGATGTAGAAGGTTTAGCTTCAAATCCACGCGAAGCAAATGATTTAGCTTCAAACACTTGGGGTATCTGTGATATAGCTACAAATGCAGACTAATCAAACGAGTTAGCTTCAAAATCCCCTCGATACACATGATTTAGCTTCAAATACTTGCGATATAAGTGATGTAGGTTCAACTGCAGGCGAAACGAACGAGTTAGCTTCAAATCCATGCGAAACACATGATTTAGCTGCAAATCAATGTGATGTAGAAGGTTTAGCTTCAAATCCATACGATACACAAGATTTAGATTCAAATACTTGCGATATAAGTGATATAGCTTCGAATACAGGCGAAACGAACGAGTTAGCTTCAAATCCATGCGAAACACATGATTTAGCTTCAAATGCTAGCGATATAAGTCATGTAGATTCAACAGCAGGCGAACCGAACGAATTAGTTTCAAATCCATGCGAAACACATTATTTAGCTGCAAATCAATGCGATGTAGAAGGTTTAGCTTCAAGACAATAAGAGGTAGAAGGTTTAGCTTCAAATCAATAGTATGTAGAAGGTTTAGCTTCAAGTCAATGCGATGTAGAAGGTTTAGCTTCAAATCCATACGAAACACATGATTTAGCTTCAAATCAATTCGAAGGGCAAGGCTGAGATTCAAATCCATGCGAAACAAATGATTTAGCTTCAAATCAATGCGATGTAGAAGGTTTAGCTTCAAATCCATGCAAAACACGTGATTTTTCTTCCAATTAATGCGAAGTAGAAGGCTTAGCTTCAAATCCGTGCGAATCAAATGGTTTAGCTTCACATACTAGTGATATACGTTATTTAGATTTAACTGCATGCGCAACGAACGAGTTAGCTACAAATCCATGCGAAACACATGATTTAGCTGCAAATCAATGTGATGTAGAAGGTTTAGCTTCAAATCCATGCGATACACAAGATGTAGCTTCAAATCAATGCGATGTAGAAGGTTCAGCTTTAAATCCATTCGACACATATGATTTAGCTTCAAATACTGGCGATAGAAGTGATATAGCTTCAAAAGCTGGAGGAACAAACGAGGTGGCTTCAATTCCATGCGAAACAAATGGTTTAGCTTCAAATCAATGCGAAGTAGAAGGCGTAGCTTCAAATCCATGCGAAACAAATGGTTTAGCAACAAATACTTGTGATATACATTATTTAGCTACAACTGCATGCGAAACTAACGAGTTAGCTTCAAATGAATTCGAAGTAGAAGGCTTAGCTTCAAATCCATGCGATGTAGAAGGTTTAGCTTCAAATCAATAAGAGGTAGAAGGTTTAGCTTCAAATCAATAGAATATAGTAGGTTTAGCTTCAAATCAATGCGATGTAGAAGGTTTAGCTTCAAATCCATACGAAACATATGATTTAGCTTCAAATCAATGCGAAGTAGAAGGCTTAGCTTCAAATCCATGCAAAACAAATGGTTTAGCTACAAATACTTGTGATATACATCATTTAGCTACAACTGCATGCGAAACGAACGAGTTAGCTTTAAATCCATGCGACTCACATGATTTAGTTTCAAATCAATGCGATGTAGAAGGTTTAGCTACAAATCCATGCAAAACACGTGATTTATCTTCCAATTAATGCGAAGTAGAAGGCTTAGCTTCAAATCCATGCGACACAAATGGTTTAGCTTCACATACTTGTGATATACGTTATTTAGATTTAACTGCATGCGTAACGAACGAGTTAGCTTCAAATCCATGCGAAACACATGATTTAGCTGCAAATCTGTGCGAAGTAGAAGGCTCGGGTTGAAATCAATGCGATTCAAATGTTTCATCTTCAAATACTTGTGAAAGACATGATTTAGCTTCAACTGCATGCGAAACACATGATTTAGCTTCAAATCAATGCGATGTAAAAGGTTTAGCTTCAAATCCATGCAAAACACGTGATTTAACTTCCATAATGCGAAGTAGAAGGCTTAGCTTCAAATCCATGCGAAACAAATGGTTTAACTACAAATATTTGTGATATACATTATTTAGCTACAACTGCATGCGAAACAAACGAGTTAACTTCAAATCCATGCGATGCACATGATTTAGCTTCAAATCAATGCGACGTAGAAGGTTTAGCTTCAAATCCATGCCATACATAAGATTTAGCTTCAAATCAATGCGATGTAGTAGGTTCAGCTTCAAATCCATTCCACACATATGATTTAGCTTCAAATACTTGCGATATAAGTGATATAGCTTTAAAAGCTGTAGGAACAAACGAGGTAGCTTCAATTCCATGCGAGACACATGATTTAGCTTCAAATCAATGCGATGTAGAAGGCTCAGCTTCAAATCCATGCGAAACACATGATTTAGCTTCATATACTTGCGATATAAGTGATATAGCTTCGAATACAGGCGAAATGAACGAGTTAGCTTCAAATCCATGCGAAACACATGATTTATCTGCAAATCAATGCGATGAAGAAGGTTTACCTTCAAATCCAAGCGAAACAAATGATATAGTTTCAAACACTTGTGGTGTAAGTGATATAGCTTCAAATGAAGGCGAATCAAACGAGTTAGCTTCAAAATCCACGCGATACACATGATTTAGCTTCAAATACTAGCGATATAAGTCATGTAGATTCAACTGCAGGCGAACCGAACGAGTTAGTTTCAAATCCATACGAAACACATGATTTAGCTGCAAATCAATGCTATGAAGAAGGTTTAGCTTCAAATCCATGCGAAACAAATGATATAGCTTCAAACACTTGGGTTGTAAGTGATATAGCTTCAAATGAAGACTAATCAAACGAGTTAGCTTCAAAATCCACGCGATAAACATGATTTAGCTTCAAATACTAGCGCTATAAGTGATGTAGATTCAACTGCAGGCGAAACGAACGAGTTAGCTTCAAATCCATGCCAAACACATGATTTAGCTGCAAATCTGTGCGAAGTAGAAGGCTCGGGTTGAAATCAATGCGATTCAAATGTTTCATCTTCAAATACTTGTGAAAGACATGATTTAGCTTCAACTGCATGCGAAACACATGATTTAGCTTCAAATCAATGCGATGTAGAAGGCTTAGCTTCAAATCCATGCGAAACAAATGGTTTAACTACAAATATTTGTGATATACATTATTTAGCTACAACTGCATGCGAAACAAACGAGTTAACTTCAAATCCATGCGATGCACATGATTTAGCTTCAAGTCAATGCGATGTAGAAGGTTTAGCTTCAAATCCATACGAAACACATGATTTAGCTTCAAATCAATGCGATGTAGTAGGTTCAGCTTCAAATCCATTCCACACATATGATTTAGCTTCAAATACTTGCGATATAAGTGATATAGCTTTAAAAGCTGTAGGAACAAACGAGGTAGCTTCAATTCCATGCGAGACACATGATTTAGCTTCAAATCAATGCGATGTAGAAGGCTCAGCTTCAAATCCATGCGAAACACATGATTTAGCTTCATATACTTGCGATATAAGTGATATAGCTTCGAATACAGGCGAAATGAACGAGTTAGCTTCAAATCCATGCGAAACACATGATTTATCTGCAAATCAATGCGATGAAGAAGGTTTACCTTCAAATCCAAGCGAAACAAATGATATAGTTTCAAACACTTGTGGGGTAAGTGATATAGCTTCAAATGAAGGCGAATCAAACGAGTTAGCTTCAAAATCCACGCGATACACATGATTTAGCTTCAAATACTAGCGATATAAGTCATGTAGATTCAACTGCAGGCGAACCGAACGAGTTAGTTTCAAATCCATACGAAACACATGATTTAGCTGCAAATCAATGCTATGAAGAAGGTTTAGCTTCAAATCCATGCGAAACAAATGATATAGCTTCAAACACTTGGGTTGTAAGTGATATAGCTTCAAATGAAGACTAATCAAACGAGTTAGCTTCAAAATCCACGCGATAAACATGATTTAGCTTCAAATACTAGCGCTATAAGTGATGTAGATTCAACTGCAGGCGAAACGAACGAGTTAGCTTCAAATCCATGCCAAACACATGATTTAGCTGCAAATCTGTGCGAAGTAGAAGGCTCGGGTTGAAATCAATGCGATTCAAATGTTTCATCTTCAAATACTTGTGAAAGACATGATTTAGCTTCAACTGCATGCGAAACACATGATTTAGCTTCAAATCAATGCGATGTAGAAGGCTTAGCTTCAAATCCATGCGAAACAAATGGTTTAACTACAAATATTTGTGATATACATTATTTAGCTACAACTGCATGCGAAACAAACGAGTTAACTTCAAATCCATGCGATGCACATGATTTAGCTTCAAGTCAATGCGATGTAGAAGGTTTAGCTTCAAATCCATACGAAACACATGATTTAGCTTCAAATCAATTCGAAGGGCAAGGCTGAGATTCAAATCCATGCGAAACAAATGATTTAGCTTCAAATCAATGCGATGTAGAAGGTTTAGCTTCAAATCCATGCAAAACACGTGATTTTTCTTCCAATTAATGCGAAGTAGAAGGCTTAGCTTCAAATCCGTGCGAATCAAATGGTTTAGCTTCACATACTAGTGATATACGTTATTTAGATTTAACTGCATGCGCAACGAACGAGTTAGCTTCAAATCCATGCGAAACACATGATTTAGCTGCAAATCAATGTGATGTAGAAGGTTTAGCTTCAAATCCATGCGATACACAAGATGTAGCTTCAAATCAATGCGATGTAGAAGGTTCAGCTTTAAATCCATTCGACACATATGATTTAGCTTCAAATACTGGCGATAGAAGTGATATAGCTTCAAAAGCTGGAGGAACAAACGAGGTGGCTTCAATTCCATGCGAAACAAATGGTTTAGCTTCAAATCAATGCGAAGTAGAAGGCGTAGCTTCAAATCCATGCGAAACAAATGGTTTAGCAACAAATACTTGTGATATACATTATTTAGCTACAACTGCATGCGAAACTAACGAGTTAGCTTCAAATGAATTCGAAGTAGAAGGCTTAGCTTCAAATCCATGCGATGTAGAAGGTTTAGCTTCAAATCAATAAGAGGTAGAAGGTTTAGCTTCAAATCAATAGAATATAGTAGGTTTAGCTTCAAATCAATGCGATGTAGAAGGTTTAGCTTCAAATCCATACGAAACATATGATTTAGCTTCAAATCAATGCGAAGTAGAAGGCTTAGCTTCAAATCCATGCAAAACAAATGGTTTAGCTACAAATACCTGTGATATACATCATTTAGCTACAACTGCATGCGAAACGAACGAGTTAGCTTTAAATCCATGCGACTCACATGATTTAGTTTCAAATCAATGCGATGTAGAAGGTTTAGCTACAAATCCATGCAAAACACGTGATTTATCTTCCAATTAATGCGAAGTAGAAGGCTTAGCTTCAAATCCATGCGACACAAATGGTTTAGCTTCACATACTTGTGATATACGTTATTTAGATTTAACTGCATGCGTAACGAACGAGTTAGCTTCAAATCCATGCGAAACACATGATTTAGCTGCAAATCTGTGCGAAGTAGAAGGCTCGGGTTGAAATCAATGCGATTCAAATGTTTCATCTTCAAATACTTGTGAAAGACATGATTTAGCTTCAACTGCATGCGAAACACATGATTTAGCTTCAAATCAATGCGTATGTAAAAGGTTTAGCTTCAAATCCATGCAAAACACGTGATTTAACTTCCATAATGCGAAGTAGTAGGCTTAGCTTCAAATCCATGCGAAACAAATGGTTTAACTACAAATATTTGTGATATACATTATTTAGCTACAACTGCATGCGAAACAAACGAGTTAACTTCAAATCCATGCGATGCACATGATTTAGCTTCAAATCAATGCGACGTAGAAGGTTTAGCTTCAAATCCATGCCATACATAAGATTTAGCTTCAAATCAATGCGATGTAGTAGGTTCAGCTTCAAATCCATTCCACACATATGATTTAGCTTCAAATACTTGCGATATAAGTGATATAGCTTTAAAAGCTGTAGGAACAAACGAGGTAGCTTCAATTCCATGCGAGACACATGATTTAGCTTCAAATCAATGCGATGTAGAAGGCTCAGCTTCAAATCCATGCGAAACACATGATTTAGCTTCATATACTTGCGATATAAGTGATATAGCTTCGAATACAGGCGAAATGAACGAGTTAGCTTCAAATCCATGCGAAACACATGATTTATCTGCAAATCAATGCGATGAAGAAGGTTTACCTTCAAATCCAAGCGAAACAAATGATATAGTTTCAAACACTTGTGGTGTAAGTGATATAGCTTCAAATGAAGGCGAATCAAACGAGTTAGCTTCAAAATCCACGCGATACACATGATTTAGCTTCAAATACTAGCGATATAAGTCATGTAGATTCAACTGCAGGCGAACCGAACGAGTTAGTTTCAAATCCATACGAAACACATGATTTAGCTGCAAATCAATGCTATGAAGAAGGTTTAGCTTCAAATCCATGCGAAACAAATGATATAGCTTCAAACACTTGGGTTGTAAGTGATATAGCTTCAAATGAAGACTAATCAAACGAGTTAGCTTCAAAATCCACGCGATAAACATGATTTAGCTTCAAATACTAGCGCTATAAGTGATGTAGATTCAACTGCAGGCGAAACGAACGAGTTAGCTTCAAATCCATACGAAACACATGATTTAGCTTCATATACTTGCGATATAAGTGATGTAGGTTCAACTGCAGGCGAAACGAACGAGTTAGCTTCAAATCCATGCGAAACACATGATTTAGCTGCAAATCAATGTGATGTAGAAGGTTTAGCTTCAAATCCATGCGATACACAAGATTTAGATTCAAATCAATGCGATGTAGAAGGTTCAGCTTCAAATCCATGCGACACATATGATTTAGCTTCAAATACTTGCGATAGAAGTGATATAGCTTCAAAAGCTGGAGGAACAAACGAGAAAGCTTCAATTCCATGCGAAACAAATTATTTAACTTCAAATCAATGCGAAGTAGAAGGCTTAGCTTCAGATCCATGCGATATAAGTGATATAGCTTCAAAAGCAGGAGGAACAAACGAGGTAGCTTCTATTCCATGCGAAACAAATGATTTAGCTTCAAATCAATGCGAAGTAGAAGGCGTAGCTTCAAATCCATGCGAAACAAATGGTTTAGTTACAAATACTTGTGATATACATTATTTAGCTACAACTGCATGCGAAACTAACGAGTTAGCTTCAAATGAATTCGAAGTAGAAGGCTTAGCTTCAAATACATGCGATGTAGAAGGTTTAGCTTAAAATCAATAAGAGGTAGAAGGTTCAGCTTCAAATCAATAGAATATAGTAGGTTTAGCTTCAAATCAATGCGATGTAGAAGGTTTAGCTTCAAATCCATACGAAACATATGATTTAGCTTCAAATGAATGCGAAGTAGAAGGCTTAGCTTCAAATCCATGCAAAACAAATGGTTTAGCTACAAATACTTGTGATATACATCATTTAGCTACAACTGCATGCGAAACGAACGTGTTAGATTCAAATCCATGCGACTCACATGATTTATCTTCAAATCAATGCGATGTAGAAGGTTTAGATTCAAATCCATGCAAAACACGTGATTTACCTTCCAATTAATGCGAAGTAGAAGGCTTAGCTTCAAATCCATGCGAATCAAATGGTTTAGCTTCACATACTTGTGATATACGTTATTTAGATTTAACTGCATGCGCAACGAACGAGTTAGCTTCAAATCCATGCGAAACACATGATTTAGCTGCAAATCAATGCAATGTATAAGGTTTAGCTTCAAATCCATGCGAAACACATTATTTAGCTGCAAATCAATCCGATGAAGAAGTTTTAGCTTCAAATCAATAGAATGTAGAAGGTTTAGCTTCATGTCAATGCGATGTAGAAGGTTTAGCTTCAAATCCATACGAAACACATGATTTAGCTTCAAATCAATTCGAAGGACAAGGCTTTGATTCAAATCCATGCGAAACAAATGATTTAGCTTCAAATCAATGCGATGTAGAAGGTTTAGCTTCAAATCCCTGCGATACACATGATTTAGCTTCAAATACTTGCGATATAAGTGATATAGCTTCAAATACAGGCGAAACGAACGAGTTAGCTTCAAATCCATGCGATACACATGATTTAGCCTCAAATCAATGCGATGTAGAAGGTTTAGCTTCAAATCTTTGACATACACAAGATTTAGCTTCAAATCAATGCGATGTAGAAGGTTTAGCTTCAAATCAATAAGAGGTAGAAGGTTCAGCTTCAAATCAATAGAATATAGAAGGTTTAGCTTCAAATCAATGCGATGTAGAAGGTTTAGCTTCAAATCCATACGAAACGCATGATGTAGCTTCAAATCAATTCGAAGGACAAGGCTTAGATTCAAATCCATGCGAAACAAATGATTTAGCTTCAAATGAATGCGAAGTAGAAGGCATAGCTTCAAATCCATGCAAAACAAATGGTTTAGCTACAAATACTTGTGATATACATTATTTAGCTACAACTGCATGCGAAACAAACGAGATAGCTTCAAATCCATGCGAGAAACATAATTTAGCTTCAAATCAATGCGATGTAGAAGTTCTAGCTTCAAAACAATAAGAGGTAGAAGGTTTAGCTTCAAATCAATATAATGTAGAAGGTTTAGCTTCAAATCACTGCGATGTAGAAGGTTTAGCTTCAAATCCATACGAAACACATGATTTAGCTTCAAATCAATTCGAAGGACAAGGCTTAGATTCAAATCCATGCGAAACAAATGATTAAGCTTCAAATCAATGCGATGTAGAAGATTTAGCTTCAAATCCATGCGATACACATGATTAAGCTTCAAATCAATGCGATGTAGATAGTTTGCTTCAAATCCATGCGATATACAAGATTGAGCTTCAATTCAATGCGATGTAGTAGGTTCAGCTTCAAATCGATGCGATATAAGTGATATAGCTTCGAAAGCAGGAGGAACAAACGAGGTAGCTTCAATTCTATGCGAAACAAATGATTTAGCTTCAAATCAATGCGAAGTAGAAGGCGTAGCTTCAAATCCATGCGAAACAAATGGTTTAGCTACAAATACTTGTGATATACATTATTTAGCTACAACTGCATGCGAAACTAACGAGTTAGCTTCAAATCTATGCGAAACAAGCGATTTATCTTCAAATCAATGCGATGTAGAAGGTTTTGCTTCAAATCAATAAGAGGTAGAAGGTTTAGCTTCAAATCAATAGAATATAGAAGGTTTAGCTTCACATCAATGCGATGTAGAAGGTTTAGCTTCAAATCCATACGAAACACATGATTTAGCTTCAAATCAATTCGAAGGACAAGGCTTAGATTCAAATCCATGCGAAACAAATGATTTAGCTTCAGATGAATGCGAAGTAGAAGGCTTAGCTTCAAATCCATGCGGCACATATGATTTAGCTTTAAATACTTGCGATATAAGTGACATAGTTTCAAATGGAGGCGAAACGAACGAGTTAGCTTCAAATCCATGCGAGACACATGATTTAGCTTCTAATCAATGCGAAGTAGAAGGCGTAGCTTCAAATCCATGCGAAACAAATCGTTTAGCTACAAATACTTGTGATATACATTATTTAGCTACAACTGCAGGCAAAACGAACGAGTTAGCTTCAAATCCATGCGAAACACATGATTTAGCTGCAAATCAATGTGATGTAGAAGGTTTAGCTTCAAATCCATGCGATACACAAGATTTAGCTTCAAATCAATGCGATGTAGAAGGTTCAGATTCAAATCCATGCGACACATATGATTTAGCTTCAAATACTTGCGATATAAGCGATATAGCTTCAAAAGCTGGAGGAACAAACGAGGTGGCTTCAATTCCATGCGAAACAAATGATTTAGCTTCAAATCAATGCGAAGTAGAAGGCGTAGCTTCAAATCCATGCGAAACAAATGGTTTAGCTACAAATACTTGTGATATAGATTATTTAGCTACAACTGCATGCGAAACTAACGAGTTAGCTTCAAATCCATGCGAAACACACGATTTATCTTCAAATCAATGCGATGTAGAAGGTTTAGCTTCAAATGCATGACATACACAAGATTCAGCTTCAAATCAATTCGAAGGACAAGGCTTAGATTCAAATCCATGCGAAACAAATGATTTAGCTGCAAATCAATGTGATGTAGAAGGCTTAGCTTCAAATCCATGCAAAACAAATGGTTTAGCTACAAATACTTGTGATATACATCATTTGGCTACAACTGCATGCTATACGAACGAGTTAGCTTCAAATCCTTGCGATTCACATGATTTAGCTTCAAATCAATGCGATGTAGAAGGTTTAGCTTCAAATCCATGCGATACACAAGATTTAGCTTCAAATCAATGCGATGTAGAAGGTTTAGCTTCAAATCCATACGAAACACATGATTTAGCTTCAAATCAATTCGAAGGACAAGGCTTAGATTCAAATCCATGCGAAACAAATGATTAAGCTTCAAATCAATGCGATGTAGAAGATTTAGCTTCAAATCCATGCGATACACATGATTAAGCTTCAAATCAATGCGATGTAGATAGTTTGCTTCAAATCCATGCGATATACAAGATTGAGCTTCAATTCAATGCGATGTAGTAGGTTCAGCTTCAAATCGATGCGATATAAGTGATATAGCTTCGAAAGCAGGAGGAACAAACGAGGTAGCTTCAATTCTATGCGAAACAAATGATTTAGCTTCAAATCAATGCGAAGTAGAAGGCGTATCTTCAAATCCATGCGAAACAAATGGTTTAGCTACAAATACTTGTGATATACATTATTTAGCTACAACTGCATGCGAAACTAACGAGTTAGCTTCAAATCTATGCGAAACAAGCGATTTATCTTCAAATCAATGCGATGTAGAAGGTTTTGCTTCAAATCAATAAGAGGTAGAAGGTTTAGCTTCAAATCAATAGAATATAGAAGGTTTAGCTTCACATCAATGCGATGTAGAAGGTTTAGCTTCAAATCCATACGAAACACATGATTTAGCTTCAAATCAATTCGAAGGACAAGGCTTAGATTCAAATCCATGCGAAACAAATGATTTAGCTTCAGATGAATGCGAAGTAGAAGGCTTAGCTTCAAATCCATGCGGCACATATGATTTAGCTTTAAATACTTGCGATATAAGTGACATAGTTTCAAATGGAGGCGAAACGAACGAGTTAGCTTCAAATCCATGCGAGACACATGATTTAGCTTCTAATCAATGCGAAGTAGAAGGCTTAGCTTCAAATCCATGCGAAACAAATGGTTTAACTACAAATATTTGTGATATACATTATTTAGCTACAACTGCATGCGAAACAAACGAGTTAACTTCAAATCCATGCGATGCACATGATTTAGCTTCAAATCAATGCGACGTAGAAGGTTTAGCTTCAAATCCATGCCATACATAAGATTTAGCTTCAAATCAATGCAATGTGGTAGGTTCAGCTTCAAATCCATTCCACACATATGATTTAGCTTCAAATACTTGCGATATAAGTGATATAGCTTTAAAAGCTGTAGGAACAAACGAGGTAGCTTCAATTCCATGCGAGACACATGATTTAGCTTCAAATCAATGCGATGTAGAAGGCTCAGCTTCAAATCCATACGAAACACATGATTTAGCTTCATATACTTGCGATATAAGTGATGTAGGTTCAACTGCAGGCGAAACGAACGAGTTAGCTTCAAATCCATGCGAAACACATGATTTAGCTGCAAATCAATGTGATGTAGAAGGTTTAGCTTCAAATCCATGCGATACACAAGATTTAGATTCAAATCAATGCGATGTAGAAGGTTCAGCTTCAAATCCATGCGACACATATGATTTAGCTTCAAATACTTGCGATAGAAGTGATATAGCTTCAAAAGCTGGAGGAACAAACGAGAAAGCTTCAATTCCATGCGAAACAAATTATTTAACTTCAAATCAATGCGAAGTAGAAGGCTTAGCTTCAGATCCATGCGATATAAGTGATATAGCTTCAAAACCAGGAGGAACAAACGAGGTAGCTTCTATTCCATGCGAAACAAATGATTTAGCTTCAAATCAATGCGAAGTAGAAGGCGTAGCTTCAAATCCATGCGAAACAAATGGTTTAGTTACAAATACTTGTGATATACATTATTTAGCTACAACTGCATGCGAAACTAACGAGTTAGCTTCAAATGAATTCGAAGTAGAAGGCTTAGCTTCAAATACATGCGATGTAGAAGGTTTAGCTTAAAATCAATAAGAGGTAGAAGGTTCAGCTTCAAATCAATAGAATATAGTAGGTTTAGCTTCAAATCAATGCGATGTAGAAGGTTTAGCTTCAAATCCATACGAAACATATGATTTAGCTTCAAATGAATGCGAAGTAGAAGGCTTAGCTTCAAATCCATGCAAAACAAATGGTTTAGCTACAAATACTTGTGATATACATCATTTAGCTACAACTGCATGCGAAACGAACGTGTTAGCTTCAAATCCATGCGACTCACATGATTTATCTTCAAATCAATGCGATGTAGAATCCATGCAAAACACGTGATTTACCTTCCAATTAATGCGAAGTAGAAGGCTTAGCTTCAAATCCATGCGAATCAAATGGTTTAGCTTCACATACTTGTGATATACGTTATTTAGATTTAACTGCATGCGCAACGAACGAGTTAGCTTCAAATCCATGCGAAACACATGATTTAGCTGCAAATCAATGCAATGTATAAGGTTTAGCTTCAAATCCATGCGAAACACATTATTTAGCTGCAAATCAATCCGATGAAGAAGTTTTAGCTTCAAATCAATAGAATGTAGAAGGTTTAGCTTCATGTCAATGCGATGTAGAAGGTTTAGCTTCAAATCCATACGAAACACATGATTTAGCTTCAAATCAATTCGAAGGACAAGGCTTTGATTCAAATCCATGCCAAACAAATGATTTAGCTTCAAATCAATGCGATGTAGAAGGTTTAGCTTCAAATCCATGCGATACACATGATTTAGCTTCAAATACTTGCGATATAAGTGATATAGCTTCAAATACAGGCGAAACGAACGAGTTAGCTTCAAATCCATGCGATACACATGATTTAGCCTCAAATCAATGCGATGTAGAAGGTTTAGCTTCAAATCTTTGACATACACAAGATTTAGCTTCAAATCAATGCGATGTAGAAGGTTTAGCTTCAAATCAATAAGAGGTAGAAGGTTCAGCTTCAAATCAATAGAATATAGAAGGTTTAGCTTCAAATCAATGCGATGTAGAAGGTTTAGCTTCAAATCCATACGAAACGCATGATTTAGCTTCAAATCAATTCGAAGGACAAGGCTTAGATTCAAATCCATGCGAAACAAATGATTTAGCTTCAAGTGAATGCGAAGTAGAAGGCTTAGCTTCAAATCCGTGCAAAACAAATGGTTTAGCTACAAATACTTGTGATATACATTATTTAGCTACAACTGCATGCGAAACAAACGAGATAGCTTCAAATCCATGCGAGAAACATAATTTAGCTTCAAATCAATGCGATGTAGAAGTTCTAGCTTCAAAACAATAAGAGGTAGAAGATTTAGCTTCAAATCCATGCGATACACATGATTAAGCTTCAAATCAATGCGATGTAGATAGTTTGCTTCAAATCCATGCGATATACAAGATTGAGCTTCAATTCAATGCGATGTAGTAGGTTCAGCTTCAAATCGATGCGATAAAAGTGATATAGCTTCGAAAGCAGGAGGAACAAACGAGGTAGCTTCAATTCTATGCGAAACAAATGATTTAGCTTCAAATCAATGCGAAGTAGAAGGCGTATCTTCAAATCCATGCGAAACAAATGGTTTAGCTACAAATACTTGTGATATACATTATTTAGCTACAACTGCATGCGAAACTAACGAGTTAGCTTCAAATCTATGCGAAACAAGCGATTTATCTTCAAATCAATGCGATGTAGAAGGTTTTGCTTCAAATCAATAAGAGGTAGAAGGTTTAGCTTCAAATCAATAGAATATAGAAGGTTTAGCTTCACATCAATGCGATGTAGAAGGTTTAGCTTCAAATCCATACGAAACACATGATTTAGCTTCAAATCAATTCGAAGGACAAGGCTTAGATTCAAATCCATGCGAAACAAATGATTTAGCTTCAGATGAATGCGAAGTAGAAGGCTTAGCTTCAAATCCATGCGGCACATATGATTTAGCTTTAAATACTTGCGATATAAGTGACATAGTTTCAAATGGAGGCGAAACGAACGAGTTAGCTTCAAATCCATGCGAGACACATGATTTAGCTTCTAATCAATGCGAAGTAGAAGGCTTAGCTTCAAATCCATGCGAAACAAATGGTTTAACTACAAATATTTGTGATATACATTATTTAGCTACAACTGCATGCGAAACAAACGAGTTAACTTCAAATCCATGCGATGCACATGATTTAGCTTCAAATCAATGCGACGTAGAAGGTTTAGCTTCAAATCCATGCCATACATAAGATTTAGCTTCAAATCAATGCAATGTAGTAGGTTCAGCTTCAAATCCATTCCACACATATGATTTAGCTTCAAATACTTGCGATATAAGTGATATAGCTTTAAAAGCTGTAGGAACAAACGAGGTAGCTTCAATTCCATGCGAGACACATGATTTAGCTTCAAATCAATGCGATGTAGAAGGCTCAGCTTCAAATCCATACGAAACACATGATTTAGCTTCATATACTTGCGATATAAGTGATGTAGGTTCAACTGCAGGCGAAACGAACGAGTTAGCTTCAAATCCATGCGAAACACATGATTTAGCTGCAAATCAATGTGATGTAGAAGGTTTAGCTTCAAATCCATGCGATACACAAGATTTAGATTCAAATCAATGCGATGTAGAAGGTTCAGCTTCAAATCCATGCGACACATATGATTTAGCTTCAAATACTTGCGATAGAAGTGATATAGCTTCAAAAGCTGGAGGAACAAACGAGAAAGCTTCAATTCCATGCGAAACAAATTATTTAACTTCAAATCAATGCGAAGTAGAAGGCTTAGCTTCAGATCCATGCGATATAAGTGATATAGCTTCAAAAGCAGGAGGAACAAACGAGATAGCTTCTATTCCATGCGAAACAAATGATTTAGCTTCAAATCAATGCGAAGTAGAAGGCGTAGCTTCAAATCCATGCGAAACAAATGGTTTAGTTACAAATACTTGTGATATACATTATTTAGCTACAACTGCATGCGAAACTAACGAGTTAGCTTCAAATGAATTCGAAGTAGAAGGCTTAGCTTCAAATACATGCGATGTAGAAGGTTTAGCTTAAAATCAATAAGAGGTAGAAGGTTCAGCTTCAAATCAATAGAATATAGTAGGTTTAGCTTCAAATCAATGCGATGTAGAAGGTTTAGCTTCAAATCCATACGAAACATATGATTTAGCTTCAAATGAATGCGAAGTAGAAGGCTTAGCTTCAAATCCATGCAAAACAAATGGTTTAGCTACAAATACTTGTGATATACATCATTTAGCTACAACTGCATGCGAAACGAACGTGTTAGCTTCAAATCCATGCGACTTACATGATTTATCTTCAAATCAATGCGATGTAGAAGGTTTAGATTCAAATCCATGCAAAACACGTGATTTACCTTCCAATTAATGCGAAGTAGAAGGCTTAGCTTCAAATCCATGCGAATCAAATGGTTTAGCTTCACATACTTGTGATATACGTTATTTAGATTTAACTGCATGCGCAACGAACGAGTTAGCTTCAAATCCATGCGAAACACATGATTTAGCTGCAAATCAATGCAATGTATAAGGTTTAGCTTCAAATCCATGCGAAACACATTATTTAGCTGCAAATCAATCCGATGAAGAAGTTTTAGCTTCAAATCAATAGAATGTAGAAGGTTTAGCTTCATGTCAATGCGATGTAGAAGGTTTAGCTTCAAATCCATACGAAACACATGATTTAGCTTCAAATCAATTCGAAGGACAAAGCTTTGATTCAAATCCATGCCAAACAAATGATTTAGCTTCAAATCAATGCGATGTAGAAGGTTTAGCTTCAAATCCATGCGATACACATGATTTAGCTTCAAATACTTGCGATATAAGTGATATAGCTTCAAATACAGGCGAAACGAACGAGTTAGCTTCAAATCCATGCGATACACATGATTTAGCCTCAAATCAATGCGATGTAGAAGGTTTAGCTTCAAATCTTTGACATACACAAGATTTAGCTTCAAATCAATGCGATGTAGAAGGTTTAGCTTCAAATCAATAAGAGGTAGAAGGTTCAGCTTCAAATCAATAGAATATAGAAGGTTTAGCTTCAAATCAATGCGATGTAGAAGGTTTAGCTTCAAATCCATACGAAACGCATGATTTAGCTTCAAATCAATTCGAAGGACAAGGCTTAGATTCAAATCCATGCGAAACAAATGATTTAGCTTCAAGTGAATGCGAAGTAGAAGGCTTAGCTTCAAATCCGTGCAAAACAAATGGTTTAGCTACAAATACTTGTGATATACATTATTTAGCTACAACTGCATGCGAAACAAACGAGATAGCTTCAAATCCATGCGAGAAACATAATTTAGCTTCAAATCAATGCGATGTAGAAGTTCTAGCTTCAAAACAATAAGAGGTAGAAGATTTAGCTTCAAATCCATGCGATACACATGATTAAGCTTCAAATCAATGCGATGTAGATAGTTTGCTTCAAATCCATGCGATATACAAGATTGAGCTTCAATTCAATGCGATGTAGTAGGTTCAGCTTCAAATCGATGCGATATAAGTGATATAGCTTCGAAAGCAGGAGGAACAAACGAGGTAGCTTCAATTCTATGCGAAACAAATGATTTAGCTTCAAATCAATGCGAAGTAGAAGGCGTAGCTTCAAATCCATGCGAAACAAATGGTTTAGCTACAAATACTTGTGATATACATTATTTAGCTACAACTGCATGCGAAACTAACGAGTTAGCTTCAAATCTATGCGAAACAAGCGATTTATCTTCAAATCAATGCGATGTAGAAGGTTTTGCTTCAAATCAATAAGAGGTAGAAGGTTTAGCTTCAAATCAATAGAATATAGAAGGTTTAGCTTCACATCAATGCGATGTAGAAGGTTTAGCTTCAAATCCATACGAAACACATGATTTAGCTTCAAATCAATTCGAAGGACAAGGCTTAGATTCAAATCCATGCGAAACAAATGATTTAGCTTCAGATGAATGCGAAGTAGAAGGCTTAGCTTCAAATCCATGCGGCACATATGATTTAGCTTTAAATACTTGCGATATAAGTGACATAGTTTCAAATGGAGGCGAAACGAACGAGTTAGCTTCAAATCCATGCGAGACACATGATTTAGCTTCTAATCAATGCGAAGTAGAAGGCGTAGCTTCAAATCCATGCGAAACAAATCGTTTAGCTACAAATACTTGTGATATACATTATTTAGCTACAACTGCAGGCAAAACGAACGAGTTAGCTTCAAATCCATGCGAAACACATGATTTAGCTGCAAATCAATGTGATGTAGAAGGTTTAGCTTCAAATCCATGCGATACAGAAGATTTAGCTTCAAATCAATGCGATGTAGAAGGTTCAGATTCAAATCCATGCGACACATATGATTTAGCTTCAAATACTTGCGATATAAGCGATATAGCTTCAAAAGCTGGAGGAACAAACGAGGTGGCTTCAATTACATGCGAAACAAATGATTTAGCTTCAAATCAATGCGAAGTAGAAGGCGTAGCTTCAAATCCATGCGAAACAAATGGTTTAGCTACAAATACTTGTGATATAGATTATTTAGCTACAACTGCATGCGAAACTAACGAGTTAGCTTCAAATCCATGCGAAACACACGATTTATCTTCAAATCAATGCGATGTAGAAGGTTTAGCTTCAAATGCATGACATACACAAGATTCAGCTTCAAATCAATTCGAAGGACAAGCCTTAGGTTCAAATCCATGCGAAACAAATGATTTAGCTGCAAATCAATGTGATGTAGAAGGCTTAGCTTCAAATCCATGCAAAACAAATGGTTTAGCTACAAATACTTGTGATATACATCATTTGGCTACAACTGCATGCTATACGAACGAGTTAGCTTCAAATCCTTGCGATTCACATGATTTAGCTTCAAATCAATGCGATGTAGAAGGTTTAGCTTCAAATCCATGCGATACACAAGATTTAGCTTCAAATCAATGCGATGTAGAAGGTTTAGCTTCAAATCCATACGAAACACATGATTTAGCTTCAAACCAATTCGAAGGACAAGGCTTAGATTCAAATCCATGCGAAACAAATGATTAATTTCAAATCAATGCGATGTAGAAGATTTAGCTTCAAATCCATGCGATACACATGATTAAGCTTCAAATCAATGCGATGTAGATAGTTTGCTTCAAATCCATGCGATATACAAGATTGAGCTTCAATTCAATGCGATGTAGTAGGTTCAGCTTCAAATCGATGCGATATAAGTGATATAGCTTCGAAAGCAGGAGGAACAAACGAGGTAGCTTCAATTCTATGCGAAACAAATGATTTAGCTTCAAATCAATGCGAAGTAGAAGGCGTAGCCTCAAATCCATGCGAAACAAATGGTTTAGCTACAAATACTTGTGATATACATTATTTAGCTACAACTGCATGCGAAACTAACGAGTTAGCTTCAAATCTATGCGAAACAAGCGATTTATCTTCAAATCAATGCGATGTAGAAGGTTTTGCTTCAAATCAATAAGAGGTAGAAGGTTTAGCTTCAAATCAATAGAATATAGAAGGTTTAGCTTCAAATCAATAGAATATAGAAGGTTTAGCTTCACATCAATGCGATGTAGAAGGTTTAGCTTCAAATCCATACGAAACACATGATTTAGCTTCAAATCAATTCGAAGGACAAGGCTTAGATTCAAATCCATGCGAAACAAATGATTTAGCTTCAGATGAATGCGAAGTAGAAGGCTTAGCTTCAAATCCATGCGGCACATATGATTTAGCTTTAAATACTTGCGATATAAGTGACATAGTTTCAAATGGAGGCGAAACGAACGAGTTAGCTTCAAATCCATGCGAGACACATGATTTAGCTTCTAATCAATGCGAAGTAGAAGGCGTAGCTTCAAATCCATGCGAAACAAATCGTTTAGCTACAAATACTTGTGATATACATTATCTAGCTACAACTGCAGGCAAAACGAACGAGTTAGCTTCAAATCCATGCGAAACACATGATTTAGCTGCAAATCAATGTGATGTAGAAGGTTTAGCTTCAAATCCATGCGATACACAAGATTTAGCTTCAAATCAATGCGATGTAGAAGGTTCAGATTCAAATCCATGCGACACATATGATTTAGCTTCAAATACTTGCGATATAAGCGATATAGCTTCAAAAGCTGGAGGAACAAACGAGGTGGCTTCAATTCCATGCGAAACAAATGATTTAGCTTCAAATCAATGCGAAGTAGAAGGCGTAGCTTCAAATCCATGCGAAACAAATGGTTTAGCTACAAATACTTGTGATATAGATTATTTAGCTACAACTGCATGCGAAACTAACGAGTTAGCTTCAAATCCATGCGAAACACACGATTTATCTTCAAATCAATGCGATGTAGAAGGTTTAGCTTCAAATGCATGACATACACAAGATTCAGCTTCAAATCAATTCGAAGGACAAGGCTTAGATTCAAATCCATGCGAAACAAATGATTTAGCTGCAAATCAATGTGATGTAGAAGGCTTAGCTTCAAATCCATGCAAAACAAATGGTTTAGCTACAAATACTTGTGATATACATCATTTGGCTACAACTGCATGCTATACGAACGAGTTAGCTTCAAATCCTTGCGATTCACATGATTTAGCTGCAAATCAATGCGATGTAGAAGGTTTAGCTTCAAATCCATGCGATACACAAGATTTAGCTTCAAATCAATGCGATGTAGAAGGTTTAGCTTCAAATCAATAAGAGGTAGAAGGTTCTGCTTCAAATCAATAGAATATAGAAGGTTTAGCTTCAAATCCATACGAAACACATGATTTAGCTTCAAATCAATTCGAAGGACAAGGCTTAGATTCAAATCAATGCGAAACAAATGATTTAGCTTCAAATGGATGCGAAGTAGAAGGCTTAGCTTCAAATCCATGCAAAACAAATGGTTTAGCTACAAATACTTGTGATATACATTATTTAGCTACAACTGCATGCGAAATAAACGAGATAGCTTCAAATCCATGCTATATACATGATTTAACTTCAAATCAATGCGATGTAGAAGGTTTAGCTTCAAATCCATACGAAACACATGATTTAGCTTCAAATCAATTCGAAGGTTAAGGCTTAGATTCAAATCCATGCGAAACAAATGATTTAGCTTCAAATGGATGCGATGTAGAAGGTTTAGCTTCAAATCCATGCGATACACAAGATTTAGCTTCAAATCAATGCGATGTAGAAGGTTTAGCTTCAAATCAATGCGATGTAGAAGGTTTAGCTGCAAATCAATGCGATGTAGAAGGTTTAGCTTCAAATCCATGCGATACACAAGATTTAGCTTCAAATCAATGCGATGTAGAAGGTTTAGCTTCAAATCAATAAGAGGTAGAAGGTTCTGCTTCAAATCAATAGAATATAGAAGGTTTAGCTTCAAATCCATACGAAACACATGATTTAGCTTCAAATCAATTCGAAGGACAAGGCTTAGATTCAAATCCATGCGAAACAAATGATTTAGCTTCAAATGGATGCGAAGTAGAAGGCTTAGCTTCAAATCCATGCAAAACAAATGGTTTAGCTACAAATACTTGTGATATACATTATTTAGCTACAACTGCATGCGAAATAAACGAGATAGCTTCAAATCCATGCTATATACATGATTTAACTTCAAATCAATGCGATGTAGAAGGTTTAGCTTCAAATCCATACGAAACACATGATTTAGCTTCAAATCAATTCGAAGGTTAAGGCTTAGATTCAAATCCATGCGAAACAAATGATTTAGCTTCAAATGGATGCGATGTAGAAGGTTTAGCTTCAAATCCATGCGATACACAAGATTTAGCTTCAAATCAATGCGATGTAGAAGGTTTAGCTTCAAATCAATGCGATGTAGAAGGTTTAGCTGCAAATCAATGCGATGTAGAAGGTTTAGCTTCAAATCCATACGAAACACATGATTTAGCTTCAAATCAATTCGAAGGACAAGGCTTATATTCAAATCCATGCGAAACAAATAAGTTAGCTTCAAATCAATGCGATGTAGAAGGTTTAGCTTCAAATCCTTGCGAAACACATTATTTAGCTGCAAATCAGTGCGAAGTAGAAGGGTCGGGTTCAAATCAATGCGATTCAAATGGTTCATCTTCAAATACTTGTGAAAGACATGATTTAGCTTCAACTGCATGCGAAACACATGATTTAGCTTCAAATCAATGCGATGTAGAAGGTTTAGCTTCAAATCCATGCAAAACACGTGATTTAACTTCCAATTAATGCGAAGTAGAAGGCTTAGCTTCAAATCCATGCGAATCAAATGGTTTAGCTTCAAATACTTGTGATATACGTTATTTAGATTTAACTGCATGCGCAACGAACGTGTTAGCTTCAAATCCATGCGAAACACATGATTTAGCTTCAAATCAATGCGATGTAGAAGTTTTAGCTTCAAAACAATAAGAGGTAGAAGGTTTAGCTTCAAATCAATATAATGTAGAAGGTTTAGCTTCAAATCAATGCGATGTAGAAGGTTTAGCTTCAAATCCATACGAAACACATGATTTAGCTTCAAATCAATTCGAATGACAAGGCTTAGATTCAAATCCATGCGAAACAAATGATTTAGCTTCAAATCAATGCGATGTAGATAGTTTGCTTCAAATCCATGCGATATACAAGATTTAGCTTCAAATCAATGCGATGTAGTAGGTTCAGCTTCAAATCCATGCGATATACAAGATTTAGCTTCAAATCAATGCGATGTAGTAGGTTCAGCTTCAAATCCATGCGATATAAGTGATATAGCTTCAAAAGCAGGAGGAACAAACGAAGTAGCTTCAATTCTATGCGAAACAAATGATTTAGCTTCAAATCAATGCGAAGTAGAAGGCGTAGCTTCAAATCCATGCGAAACAAATGGTTTAGCTACAAATACTTGTGATATACATTATTTAGCTACAACTGCATGCGCAACGAAAGAGTTAGCTTCAAATCAATGCAAATCAATGCGATGAAGAAGGATTAGCTTCAAATCCATGCGAAACAAATGATGTAGCTTCAAACGCTTGGGGTGAAAGTGATATAGCTTCAAATGAAGACTAATCAATCGAGTTAGCTTCAAAATCCACGCGATACACATGATTTAGCTTCAAATACTAGCGATATAAGTGATGTAGATTCAACTGCAGGCGAAACGAACGAGTTATATTCAAATCCATGCGAAACACATGATTTAGCTTCAAATCAATGCGATGTAGAAGTTTTAGCTTCAAAACAATAAGAGGTGGAAGGTTTATCTTCAAATCAATATAATGTAGAAGGTTTAGCTTCAAATCAATGCGATGTAGAAGGTTTAGCTTCAAATCCGTACGAATCACATGATTTAGCTTCAAATCAATTCGAAGGACAAGGCTTAGATTCAAATCCATGCGAAACAAATGATATAGCTTCAAATCAATGCGATGCAGAAGATTTAGCTTCAAATCCATGCGATACACATGATTAAGCTTCAAATCAATGCGATGTAGATAGCTTGCTTCAAATCCATGCGATATACAAGATTTAGCTTCAAATCAATGCGATGTAGTAGGTTCAGCTTCAAATCCATGCGATATAAGTGATATAGCTTCAAAAGCAGGAGGAACAAACGAAGTAGCTTCAATTCTATGCGAAACAAATGATTTAGCTTCAAATCAATGCGAAGTAGAAGGCGTAGCTTCAAATCCATGCGAAACAAATGGTTTAGCTACAAATACTTGTGATATACATTATTTAGCTACAACTGCATGCGCAACGAACGAGTTAGCTTCAAATCAATGCAAATCAATGCGATGAAGAAGGATTAGCTTCAAATCCATGCGAAACAAATGATGTAGCTTCAAACGCTTGGGGTGAAAGTGATATAGCTTCAAATGAAGACTAATCAATCGAGTTAGCTTCAAAATCCACGCGATACACATGATTTAGCTTCAAATACTAGCGATATAAGTGATGTAGATTCAACTGCAGGCGAAACGAACGAGTTATATTCAAATGCATGCGAGACACATGATTTAGCTTCAAATCAATGCGATGTAGAAGTTTTAGCTTCAAAACAATAAGATGTAGAAGGTTTAGCTTCAAATCAATAGAATGTAGAAGGTTTAGCTTCAAATCAATGCGATGTAGAAGGTTTAGCTTCAAATCCATACGAAACACATGATTTAGCTTCAAATCAATTCGAAGGACAAGGCTTATATTCAAATCCATGCGAAACAAATAATTTAGCTTCAAATCAATGCGATGTAGAAGGTTTAGCTTCAAATCCATGCGATGTAGAAGGTTTAGCTTCAAATCCATGCGATACACATGATTTAGCTTCAAATACTTGCGATATAAGTGATCTAGCTTCAAATACAGGCGAAACGAACGAGTTAGCTTCAAATCCATGCGAAACACATGATTTAGCTTCAAATAAATACGATGTAGAAGGTTTAGCTTCAAATCCATGCAAAACACGTGATTTAACTTCCAATTAATGCGAAGTAGAAGGCTTAGCTTCAAATCCATTCGAATCAAATGGTTTAGCTTCAAATACTTGTGATATACGTTATTTAGATTTAAATGCATGCGCAACGAACGAGTTAGCTTCAAATCCATGCGAAACACATTATTTAGCTGCAAATCAATGCGATGTAGAAGGTTTAGCTTCAAATCAATAGAATGTAGAAGGTTTAGCTTCAAGTCAATGCGATGTAGAAGGTTTAGCTTCAAATCCATGCGATACACAAGATTTAGCTTCAAATCAATGCGATGTAGAAGGTTTAGCTTCAAATCAATAAGAGGTAGAAGGTTCAGCTTCATATCAATAGAATATAGAAGGTTTAGCTTCAAATCAATGCGATGTAGAAGGTTTAGCTTCAAATCCATGCAAAACACGTGATTTAGCTTCCAATTAATGCGAAGTAGAAGGCTCAGCTTCAAAACCATGCGAATCAAATCGTTTAGCTTCAAATACTTGTGATATACGTTATTTAGATTTAACTGCATGCGCAACGAACGAGTTAGCTTCAAATCCATGCGAAACAAATGATTCAGCTGCAAATCAATGCGATGTAGAAGGTTCAGCTTCAAATCCATGCGAAACAAATGATATAGCTTCAAACACTTGGGGTATAAATGATATAGCTTCAAATGAAGACTAATCAAACGAGTTAGCTTCAAAATCCACGCGATACACATGATTTAGCTTCAAATATTAGCGATGTAGAAGGTTTAGCTTCAAATCCATGCGATACACAAGATTTAGCTTCAAATCAATGCGATGTAGTAGGTTCAGCTTCAATTCCATGCGACACATATGATTTAGCTGCAAATACTTGCGATATAAGTGATATAGCTTCAAAAGCTGTAGGAACAAACGAGGTAGCTTCAATTCCATGCGAGAAACATGATTTAGCTTCAAATCAATGCGATGTAGAAGTTTTAGCTTCAAAACAATAAGATGTAGAAGGTTTAGCTTCAAATCAATAGAATGTAGAAGGTTTAGCTTCAAATCAATGCGATGTAGAAGGTTTAGCTTCAAATCCATACGTAACAAATGATATAGCTTCAAACACTTGGGGTATAAATGATATAGCTTCAAATGTAGACTAATCCAGCGAGTTAACTTCAAAATCCACGCGATACACATGATTTAGCTACAAATATTAGCGATATAAGTGATCTAGATTCAACTGCAGGCGAAACGAACGAGTTAGCTTCAAATCCATGAGAAAGACATGATTCAGCTGCAAATCAATGCGATGTAGAAGGTTTAGCTTCAAATACATGCGGACACATTATTTAGCTGCAAATCAGTGCGAAGTAGAAGGGTCGGGTTCAAATCAATGCGATTCATGGTTGTTCTTCAAATACTTGTGAAAGACGTGATTTAGCTTCAACTGCATGCGAAACACATGATTTAGCTTCAAATAAATGCGATGTAGAAGGTTTAGCTTCAAATCCATGCAAAACACGTGATTTAACTTCCAATTAATGCGAAGTAGAAGGCTTAGCTTCAAATCCATTCGAATCAAATGGTTTAGCTTCAAATACTTGTGATATACGTTATTTAGATTTAACTGCATGAGCAACGAACGAGTTAGCTTCAAATCCATGCGAAACACATTATTTAGCTGCAAATCAATGCGATGTAGAAGATTTAGCTTCAGATCAATAGAATGTAGAAGGTTTAGCTTCAAGTCAATGCGATGTAGAAAGTTTAGCTTCAAATCCATGCGATACACAAGATTTAGCTTCAAATCAATGCGATGTAGAAGTTTTAGCTTCAAATCAATAAGAGGTAGAAGGTTCAGCTTCATATCAATAGAATATAGAAGGTTTAGCTTCAAATCAATGCGATGTAGAAGGTTTAGCTTCAAATCCATGCGATACACAAGATTTAGTTTCAAATCAATGCGATGTAGTAGGTTCAGCTTCAAATCCATGCGATACACATGATTTAGCTTCAAATACTTGCGATATAAGTGATATAGCTTCAAATACAGGCGAAACGAACGAGTTAGCTTCAAATCCATGTGATACACATGATTTAGCTTCAAATCAATGCGATGTAGAAGGTTTAGCTTCAAATCAATGCGATGTAGAAGGTTTAGCTTCAAATCCATACGAAACACATGATTTAGCTTCAAATCAATTCGAAGGACAAGCCTTATATTCAAATCCATGCGAAACAAATGATTCAGCTTCAAATCAATGCGATGTAGAAGGTTTAACAACAAATCCATGCGATACACATGACTTAGCTTCAAATACTTGCGATATAAGTGATATAGCTTCAAATACAGGCGAAACGAACGAGTTAGCTTCAAATCCATGCGAAAGACATGATTCAGCTGCAAATCAATGCGATGTAGAAGGTTTAGCTTCAAATCCATGCGAACACACTATTTAGCTGCAAATCAGTGCGAAGTAGAAGGGTCGGGTTCAAATCAATGCGATTCAAATGGTTCGTCTTCAAATACTTGTGAAAGACATGATTTAGCTTCAACTGCATGCGAAACACATGATTTAGCTTCAAATCAATGCGATGTAGAAGGTTTAGTTTCAAATCCATGCAAAACACGCGATTTAGCTTCCAATTAATGCGAAGTAGAAGGCTCAGCTTCAAAACCATGCGAATCAAATCGTTTAGCTTCAAATACTTGTGATATACGTTATTTAGATTTAACTGCATGCGCAACGAACGAGTTTGCTTCAAATCCATGCGAAACAAATGATTCAGCTGCAAATCAATGCGATGTAGAAGGTTCAGCTTCAAATCCATGGGAAACAAATGATATAGCTTCAAACACTTGGGGTATAAATGATATAGCTTCAAATGAAGACTAATCAAACGAGTTAGCTTCAAAATCCCCGCGATACACATGATTTAGCTTCAAATATTAGCGATGTAGAAGGTTTAGCTTCAAATCCATGCGATACACAAGATTTAGCTTCAAATCAATGCGATGTAGTAGGTTCAGCTTCAATTCCATGCGACACATATGATTTAGCTTCAAATACTTGCGATATAAGTGATATAGCTTCAAAAGCTGTAGGAACAAACGAGGTAGCTTCAATTCCATGCGAGAAACATGATTTAGCTTCAAATCAATGCGATGTAGAAGTTTTAGCTTCAAAACAATAAGATGTAGAAGGTTTAGCTTCAAATCAATAGAATGTAGAAGGTTTAGCTTCAAATCAATGCGATGTAGAAGGTTTAGCTTCAAATCCATACGAAACACATGATTTAGCTTCAAATCAATTCGAAGGACAAGGCTTATATTCAAATCCATGCGAAACAAATAATTTAGCTTCAAATCAATGCGATGTAGAAGGTTTAGCTTCAAATCCATGCGATACACATGATTTAGCTTCAAATACTTGCGATATAAGTGATCTAGCTTCAAATACAGGCGAAACGAACGAGTTAGCTTCAAATCCATGCGAAACACATGATTCAGCTGCAAATCAATGCGATGTAGAAGGTTTAGCTTCAAATCCATGCGAAACACATTATTTAGCTGCAAATAGGTGCGAAGTAGAAGGCTTGGGTTCAAATCAATGCGATTCAAATGGTTCATGTTCAAATACTTGTGAAAGACATGATTTAGCTTCAACTGCATGCGAAACACATGATTTAGCTGCAAATCAATGCGATGTAAAAGGTTTAGCTTCAAATCAATAGAATGTAGAAGGTTTAGCTTCAAGTCAATGCGATGTAGAAGGTTTAGCTTCAAATCCATGCGAGAAACATGATTTAGCTTAAAATCAATGCGATGTAGAAGGTTTAGCTTCAAATCAATAAGAGGTAGAAGGTTCTGCTTCAAATCAATAGAATTTAGAAGGTTTAGCTTCAAATCAATGCGATGTAGAAGGTTTAGCTTCAAATCCATACGAAACACATGATTTAGCTTCAAATCAATTCGAAGGACAAGGCTTATATTCAAATCCGTGCGAAACAAATGATTTAGCTTCAAATCAATGCGATGTAGAAGGTTTAGCAACAAATCCATGCGATACACATGATTTAGCTTCAAATACTTGCGATATAAGTGATATAGCTTCAAATAGAGGCGAAACGAACGAGTTAGCTTCAAATCCATGCGATACAGATGATTTAGCTTCAAATCAATGCGATGTAAAAGGTTTAGATTCAAATCAATAGAATGTAGAAGGTTTAGCTTCAAGTCAATGCGATGTAGAAGGTTTAGCTTCAAATCCATGCGAGAAACATGATTTAGCTTAAAATCAATGCGATGTAGAAGGTTTAGCTTCAAATCAATAAGAGGTAGAAGGTTCTGCTTCAAATCAATAGAATTTAGAAGGTTTAGCTTCAAATCAATGCGATGTAGAAGGTTTAGCTTCAAATCCATACGAAACACATGATTTAGCTTCAAATCAATTCGAAGGACAAGGCTTAGATTCAAATCCGTGCGAAACAAATGATTTAGCTTCAAATCAATGCGATGTAGAAGGTTTAGCAACAAATCCATGCGATACACATGATTTAGCTTCAAATACTTGCGATATAAGTGATATAGCTTCAAATACAGGCGAAACGAACGAGTTAGCTTCAAATCCATGCGATACAGATGATTTAGCTTCAAATCAATGCGATGTAGAAGGTTTAGCTTCAAATCCATGACATACAAGATTCAGCTTCAAATCAATTCGAAGGACAAGGCTTAGATTCAAATCCATGCGAAACAAATGATTTAGCTTCAAATGAATGCGAAGTAGAAGGCTTAGCTTCAAATCCATGCAAGACAAATGGTTTAGCTACAAATACTTGTGATATACATTATTTAGCTACAACTGCATGCGAAATAAACGAGATAGCTTCAAATCCATGCTATATACATGATTTAGCTTAAAATCAATGCGATGTAGAAGGTTTAGCTTCAAATCCATGCGATACATAAGATTTAGCTTCAAATCAATGCGATGTAGTAGGTTCAGCTTCAAATCCATGCGACACTTTCGATTTAGCTTCAAATACTTGAGATATAAGTGATATAGCTTCAAAAGCTGTAGGAACAAACGAGGTAGCTTCAATTCCATGCGAGAAACATGATTTAGCTTCAAATCAATGCGATGTAGAAGGTTTAGTTTCAAATCCATGCAAAACACGTGATTTAGCTTCCAATTAATGCAAAGTAGAAGGCTCAGCTTCAAAACCATGCGAATCAAATCGTTTAGCTTCAAATACTTGTGATATACGTTATTTAGATTTAACTGCATGCGCAACGAACGAGTTAGCTTCAAATCCATGCGAAACAAATGATTCAGCTGCAAATCAATGCGATGTAGAAGGTTCAGCTTCAAATCCATGCGAAACAAATGATATAGCTTCAAACACTTGGGGTATAAATGATATAGCTTCAAATGAAGACTAATCAAACGAGTTAGCTTCAAAATCCACGCGATACACATGATTTAGCTTCAAATATTAGCGATGTAGAAGGTTTAGCTTCAAATCCATGCGATACACAAGATTTAGCTTCAAATCAATGCGATGTAGTAGGTTCAGCTTCAATTCCATGCGACACATATGATTTAGCTTCAAATACTTGCGATATAAGTGATATAGCTTCAAAAGCTGTAGGAACAAACGAGGTAGCTTCAATTCCATGCGAGAAACATGATTTAGCTTCAAATCAATGCGATGTAGAAGGTTTAGCTTCAAATCCATGCGAAACAAATGATATAGCTTCAAACACTTGGGGCATAAATGATATAGCTTCAAATGAAGACTAATCAAACGAGTTAGCTTCAAAATCCACGCCATACACATGATTTAGCTACAAATATTAGCGATATAAGTGATGTAGATTCAACTGCAGGCGAAACGAACGAGTTAGCTTCAAATCCATGCGAAACAAATGATTCAGCTGCAAATCAATGCGATGTAGAAGGTTCAGCTTCAAATCCATGCGAAACAAATGATATAGCTTCAAACACTTGGGGTATAAATGATATAGCTTCAAATGAAGACTAATCAAACGAGTTAGCTTCAAAATCCACGCGATACACATGATTTAGCATCAAATATTAGCGATGTAGAAGGTTTAGCTTCAAATCCATGCGATACACAAGATTTAGCTTCAAATCAATGCGATGTAGTAGGTTCAGCTTCAATTCCATGCGACACATATGATTTAGCTTCAAATACTTGCGATATAAGTGATATAGCTTCAAAAGCTGTAGGAACAAACGAGGTAGCTTCAATTCCATGCGAGAAACATGATTTAGCTTCAAATCAATGCGATGTAGAAGTTTTAGCTTCAAAACAATAAGATGTAGAAGGTTTAGCTTCAAATCAATAGAATGTAGAAGGTTTAGCTTCAAATCAATGCGATGTAGAAGGTTTAGCTTCAAATCCATACGAAACACATGATTTAGCTTCAAATCAATTCGAAGGACAAGGCTTATATTCAAATCCATGCGAAACAAATAATTTAGCTTCAAATCAATGCGATGTAGAAGGTTTAGCTTCAAATCCATGCGATACACATGATTTAGCTTGAAATACTTGCGATATAAGTGATCTAGCTTCAAATACAGGCGAAACGAACGAGTTAGCTTCAAATCCATGCGAAACACATGATTCAGCTGCAAATCAATGCGATGTAGAAGGTTTAGCTTCAAATCCATGCGAAACACATTATTTAGCTGCAAATAGGTGCGAAGTAGAAGGCTTGGGTTCAAATCAATGCGATTCAAATGGTTCATGTTCAAATACTTGTGAAAGACATGATTTAGCTTCAACTGCATGCGAAACACATGATTTAGCTGCAAATCAATGCGATGAAGAAGGTTTAGCTTCAAATCCATGCGAAACAAATGATATAGCTTCAAACACTTGGGGCATAAATGATATAGCTTCAAATGAAGACTAATCAAACGAGTTAGCTTCAAAATCCACGCGATACACATGATTTAGCATCAAATATTAGCGATGTAGAAGGTTTAGCTTCAAATCCATGCGATACACAAGATTTAGCTTCAAATCAATGCGATGTAGTAGGTGCAGCTTCAATTCCATGCGACACATATGATATAGCTTCAAATACTTGCGATATAAGTGATATAGCTTCAAAAGCTGTAGGAACAAACGAGGTAGCTTCAATTCCATGCGAGGAACATGATTTAGCTTCAAATCAATGCGATGTAGAAGTTTTAGCTTCAAAACAATAAGATGTAGAAGGTTTAGCTTCAAATCAATAGAATGTAGAAGGTTTAGCTTCAAATCAATGCGATGTAGAAGGTTTAGCTTCAAATCCATACGAAACACATGATTTAGCTTCAAATCAATTCGAAGGACAAGGCTTATATTCAAATCCATGCGAAACAAATAATTTAGCTTCAAATCAATGCGATGTAGAAGGTTTAGCTTCAAATCCATGCGATACACATGATTTAGCTTCAAATACTTGCGATATAAGTGATCTAGCTTCAAATACAGGCGAAACGAACGAGTTAGCTTCAAATCCATGCGAAACACATGATTCAGCTGCAAATCAATGCGATGTAGAAGGTTTAGCTTCAAATCCATGCGAAACACATTATTTAGCTGCAAATAGGTGCGAAGTAGAAGGCTTGGGTTCAAATCAATGCGATTCAAATGGTTCATGTTCAAATACTTGTGAAAGGCATGATTTAGCTTCAACTGCATGCGAAACACATGATTTAGCTGCAAATCAATGCGATGTAAAAGGTTTAGCTTCAAATCAATAGAATGTAGAAGGTTTAGCTTCAAGTCAATGCGATGTAGAAGGTTTAGCTTCAAATCCATGCGAGAAACATGATTTAGCTTAAAATCAATGCGATGTAGAAGGTTTAGCTTCAAATCAATAAGAGGTAGAAGGTTCTGCTTCAAATCAATAGAATTTAGAAGGTTTAGCTTCAAATCAATGCGATGTAGAAGGTTTAGCTTCAAATCCATACGAAACACATGATTTAGCTTCAAATCAATTCGAAGGACAAGGCTTAGATTCAAATCCGTGCGAAACAAATGATTTAGCTTCAAATCAATGCGATGTAGAAGGTTTAGCAACAAATCCATGCGATACACATGATTTAGCTTCAAATACTTGCGATATAAGTGATATAGCTTCAAATAGAGGCGAAACGAACGAGTTAGCTTCAAATCCATGCGATACAGATGATTTAGCTTCAAATCAATGCGATGTAAAAGGTTTAGATTCAAATCAATAGAATGTAGAAGGTTTAGCTTCAAGTCAATGCGATGTAGAAGGTTTAGCTTCAAATCCATGCGAGAAACATGATTTAGCTTAAAATCAATGCGATGTAGAAGGTTTAGCTTCAAATCAATAAGAGGTAGAAGGTTCTGCTTCAAATCAATAGAATTTAGAAGGTTTAGCTTCAAATCAATGCGATGTAGAAGGTTTAGCTTCAAATCCATACGAAACACATGATTTAGCTTCAAATCAATTCGAAGGACAAGGCTTAGATTCAAATCCGTGCGAAACAAATGATTTAGCTTCAAATCAATGCGATGTAGAAGGTTTAGCAACAAATCCATGCGATACACATGATTTAGCTTCAAATACTTGCGATATAAGTGATATAGCTTCAAATACAGGCGAAACGAACGAGTTAGCTTCAAATCCATGCGATACAGAAGATTTAGCTTCAAATCAATGCGATGTAGAAGGTTTAGCTTCAAATCCATGACATACAAGATTCAGCTTCAAATCAATTCGAAGGACAAGGCTTAGATTCAAATCCATGCGAAACAAATGATTTAGCTTCAAATGAATGCGAAGTAGAAGGCTTAGCTTCAAATCCATGCAAGACAAATGGTTTAGCTACAAATACTTGTGATATACCTTATTTAGCTACAACTGCATGCGAAATAAACGAGATAGCTTCAAATCCATGATATATACATGATTTAGCTTAAAATCAATGCGATGTAGAAGGTTTAGCTTCAAATCCATGCGATACATAAGATTTAGCTTCAAATCAATGCGATGTAGTAGGTTCAGCTTCAAATCCATGCGACACTTTCGATTTAGCTTCAAATACTTGAGATATAAGTGATATAGCTTCAAAAGCTGTAGGAACAAACGAGGTAGCTTCAATTCCATGCCAGAAACATGATTTAGCTTCAAATCAATGCGATGTAGAAGGTTTAGTTTCAAATCCATGCAAAACACGTGATTTAGCTTCCAATTAATGCAAAGTAGAAGGCTCAGCTTCAAAACCATGCGAATCAAATCGTTTAGCTTCAAATACTTGTGATATACGTTATTTAGATTTAACTGCATGCGCAACGAACGAGTTAGCTTCAAATCCATGCGAAACAAATGATTCAGCTGCAAATCAATGCGATGTAGAAGGTTCAGCTTCAAATCCATGCGAAACAAATGATATAGCTTCAAACACTTGGGGTATAAATGATATAGCTTCAAATGAAGACTAATCAAACGAGTTAGCTTCAAAATCCACGCGATACACATGATTTAGCTTCAAATATTAGCGATGTAGAAGGTTTAGCTTCAAATCCATGCGATACACAAGATTTAGCTTCAAATCAATGCGATGTAGTAGGTTCAGCTTCAATTCCATGCGACACATATGATTTAGCTTCAAATACTTGCGATATAAGTGATATAGCTTCAAAAGCTGTAGGAACAAACGAGGTAGCTTCAATTCCATGCGAGAAACATGATTTAGCTTCAAATCAATGCGATGTAGAAGGTTTAGCTTCAAATCCATGCGAAACAAATGATATAGCTTCAAACACTTGGGGCATAAATGATATAGCTTCAAATGAAGACTAATCAAACGAGTTAGCTTCAAAATCCACGCGATACACATGATTTAGCTACAAATATTAGCGATATAAGTGATGTAGATTCAACTGCAGGCGAAACGAACGAGTTAGCTTCAAATCCATGCGAAACAAATGATTCAGCTGCAAATCAATGCGATGTAGAAGGTTCAGCTTCAAATCCATGCGAAACAAATGATATAGCTTCAAACACTTGGGGTATAAATGATATAGCTTCAAATGAAGACTAATCAAACGAGTTAGCTTCAAAATCCTCGCGATACACATGATTTAGCATCAAATATTAGCGATGTAGAAGGTTTAGCTTCAAATCCATGCGATACACAAGATTTAGCTTCAAATCAATGCGATGTAGTAGGTTCAGCTTCAATTCCATGCGACACATATGATTTAGCTTCAAATACTTGCGATATAAGTGATATAGCTTCAAAAGCTGTAGGAACAAACGAGGTAGCTACAATTCCATGCGAGAAACATGATTTAGCTTCAAATCAATGCGATGTAGAAGGTTTAGCTTCAAATCCATACGAAACACATGATTTAGCTTCAAATCAATTCGAAGGACAAGGCTTAGATTCAAATCCGTGCGAAACAAATGATTTAGCTTCAAATCAATGCGATGTAGAAGGTTTAGCAACAAATCCATGCGATACACATGATTTAGCTTCAAATACTTGCGATATAAGTGATATAGCTTCAAATACAGGCGAAACGAACGAGTTAGCTTCAAATCCATGCGATACAGATGATTTAGCTTCAAATCAATGCGATGTAGAAGGTTTAGCTTCAAATCCATGACATACAAGATTCAGCTTCAAATCAATTCGAAGGACAAGGCTTAGATTCAAATCCATGCGAAACAAATGATTTAGCTTCAAATGAATGCGAAGTAGAAGGCTTAGCTTCAAATCCATGCAAGACAAATGGTTTAGCTACAAATACTTGTGATATACATTATTTAGCTACAACTGCATGCGAAATAAACGAGATAGCTTCAAATCCATGCTATATACATGATTTAGCTTAAAATCAATGCGATGTAGAAGGTTTAGCTTCAAATCCATGCGATACATAAGATTTAGCTTCAAATCAATGCGATGTAGTAGGTTCAGCTTCAAATCCATGCGACACTTTCGATTTAGCTTCAAATACTTGAGATATAAGTGATATAGCTTCAAAAGCTGTAGGAACAAACGAGGTAGCTTCAATTCCATGCGAGAAACATGATTTAGCTTCAAATCAATGCGATGTAGAAGGTTTAGTTTCAAATCCATGCAAAACACGTGATTTAGCTTCCAATTAATGCAAAGTAGAAGGCTCAGCTTCAAAACCATGCGAATCAAATCGTTTAGCTTCAAATACTTGTGATATACGTTATTTAGATTTAACTGCATGCGCAACGAACGAGTTAGCTTCAAATCCATGCGAAACAAATGATTCAGCTGCAAATCAATGCGATGTAGAAGGTTCAGCTTCAAATCCATGCGAAACAAATGATATAGCTTCAAACACTTGGGGTATAAATGATATAGCTTCAAATGAAGACTAATCAAACGAGTTAGCTTCAAAATCCACGCGATACACATGATTTAGCTTCAAATATTAGCGATGTAGAAGGTTTAGCTTCAAATCCATGCGATACACAAGATTTAGCTTCAAATCAATGCGATGTAGTAGGTTCAGCTTCAATTCCATGCGACACATATGATTTAGCTTCAAATACTTGCGATATAAGTGATATAGCTTCAAAAGCTGTAGGAACAAACGAGGTAGCTTCAATTCCATGCGAGAAACATGATTTAGCTTCAAATCAATGCGATGTAGAAGGTTTAGCTTCAAATCCATGCGAAACAAATGATATAGCTTCAAACACTTGGGGCATAAATGATATAGCTTCAAATGAAGACTAATCAAACGAGTTAGCTTCAAAATCCACGCGATACACATGATTTAGCTACAAATATTAGCGATATAAGTGATGTAGATTCAACTGCAGGCGAAACGAACGAGTTAGCTTCAAATCCATGCGAAACAAATGATTCAGCTGCAAATCAATGCGATGTAGAAGGTTCAGCTTCAAATCCATGCGAAACAAATGATATAGCTTCAAACACTTGGGGTATAAATGATATAGCTTCAAATGAAGACTAATCAAACGAGTTAGCTTCAAAATCCACGCGATACACATGATTTAGCATCAAATATTAGCGATGTAGAAGGTTTAGCTTCAAATCCATGCGATACACAAGATTTAGCTTCAAATCAATGCGATGTAGTAGGTTCAGCTTCAATTCCATGCGACACATATGATTTAGCTTCAAATACTTGCGATATAAGTGATATAGCTTCAAAAGCTGTAGGAACAAACGAGGTAGCTTCAATTCCATGCGAGAAACATGATTTAGCTTCAAATCAATGCGATGTAGAAGTTTTAGCTTCAAAACAATAAGATGTAGAAGGTTTAGCTTCAAATCAATAGAATGTAGAAGGTTTAGCTTCAAATCAATGCGATGTAGAAGGTTTAGCTTCAAATCCATACGAAACACATGATTTAGCTTCAAATCAATTCGAAGGACAAGGCTTATATTCAAATCCATGCGAAACAAATAATTTAGCTTCAAATCAATGCGATGTAGAAGGTTTAGCTTCAAATCCATGCGATACACATGATTTAGCTTGAAATACTTGCGATGTAAGTGATCTAGCTTCAAATACAGGCGAAACGAACGAGTTAGCTTCAAATCCATGCGAAACACATGATTCAGCTGCAAATCAATGCGATGTAGAAGGTTTAGCTTCAAATCCATGCGAAACACATTATTTAGCTGCAAATAGGTGCGAAGTAGAAGGCTTGGGTTCAAATCAATGCGATTCAAATGGTTCATGTTCAAATACTTGTGAAAGACATGATTTAGCTTCAACTGCATGCGAAACACATGATTTAGCTGCAAATCAATGCGATGAAGAAGGTTTAGCTTCAAATCCATGCGAAACAAATGATATAGCTTCAAACACTTGGGGCATAAATGATATAGCTTCAAATGAAGACTAATCAAACGAGTTAGCTTCAAAATCCACGCGATACACATGATTTAGCATCAAATATTAGCGATGTAGAAGGTTTAGCTTCAAATCCATGCGATACACAAGATTTAGCTTCAAATCAATGCGATGTAGTAGGTGCAGCTTCAATTCCATGCGACACATATGATTTAGCTTCAAATACTTGCGATATAAGTGATATAGCTTCAAAAGCTGTAGGAACAAACGAGGTAGCTACAATTCCATGCGAGAAACATGATTTAGCTTCAAATCAATGCGATGTAGAAGGTTTAGCTTCAAATCCATACGAAACACATGATTTAGATTCAAATCAATTCGAAGGACAAGGCTTAGATTCAAATCCGTGCGAAACAAATGATTTAGCTTCAAATCAATGCGATGTAGAAGGTTTAGCAACAAATCCATGCGATACACATGATTTAGCTTCAAATACTTGCGATATAAGTGATATAGCTTCAAATACAGGCGAAACGAACGAGTTAGCTTCAAATCCATGCGATACAGATGATTTAGCTTCAAATCAATGCGATGTAGAAGGTTTAGCTTCAAATCCATGACATACAAGATTCAGCTTCAAATCAATTCGAAGGACAAGGCTTAGATTCAAATCCATGCGAAACAAATGATTTAGCTTCAAATGAATGCGAAGTAGAAGGCTTAGCTTCAAATCCATGCAAGACAAATGGTTTAGCTACAAATACTTGTGATATACATTATTTAGCTACAACTGCATGCGAAATAAACGAGATAGCTTCAAATCCATGCTATATACATGATTTAGCTTAAAATCAATGCGATGTAGAAGGTTTAGCTTCAAATCCATGCGATACATAAGATTTAGCTTCAAATCAATGCGATGTAGTAGGTTCAGCTTCAAATCCATGCGACACTTTCGATTTAGCTTCAAATACTTGAGATATAAGTGATATAGCTTCAAAAGCTGTAGGAACAAACGAGGTAGCTTCAATTCCATGCGAGAAACATGATTTAGCTTCAAATCAATGCGATGTAGAAGGTTTAGTTTCAAATCCATGCAAAACACGTGATTTAGCTTCCAATTAATGCAAAGTAGAAGGCTCAGCTTCAAAACCATGCGAATCAAATCGTTTAGCTTCAAATACTTGTGATATACGTTATTTAGATTTAACTGCATGCGCAACGAACGAGTTAGCTTCAAATCCATGCGAAACAAATGATTCAGCTGCAAATCAATGCGATGTAGAAGGTTCAGCTTCAAATCCATGCGAAACAAATGATATATCTTCAAACACTTGGGGTATAAATGATATAGCTTCAAATGAAGACTAATCAAACGAGTTAGCTTCAAAATCCACGCGATACACATGATTTAGCTTCAAATATTAGCGATGTAGAAGGTTTAGCTTCAAATCCATGCGATACAGAAGATTTAGCTTCAAATCAATGCGATGTAGTAGGTTCAGCTTCAATTCCATGCGACACATATGATTTAGCTTCAAATACTTGCGATATAAGTGATATAGCTTCAAAAGCTGTAGGAACAAACGAGGTAGCTTCAATTCCATGCGAGAAACATGATTTAGCTTCAAATCAATGCGATGTAGAAGGTTTAGCTTCAAATCCATGCGAAACAAATGATATAGCTTCAAACACTTGGGGCATAAATGATATAGCTTCAAATGAAGACTAATCAAACGAGTTAGCTTCAAAATCCACGCGATACACATGATTTAGCTACAAATATTAGCGATATAAGTGATGTAGATTCAACTGCAGGCGAAACGAACGAGTTAGCTTCAAATCCATGCGAAACAAATGATTCAGCTGCAAATCAATGCGATGTAGAAGGTTCAGCTTCAAATCCATGCGAAACAAATGATATAGCTTCAAACACTTGGGGTATAAATGATATAGCTTCAAATGAAGACTAATCAAACGAGTTAGCTTCAAAATCCACGCGATACACATGATTTAGCATCAAATATTAGCGATGTAGAAGGTTTAGCTTCAAATCCATGCGATACACAAGATTTAGCTTCAAATCAATGCGATGTAGTAGGTTCAGCTTCAATTCCATGCGACACATATGATTTAGCTTCAAATACTTGCGATAGAAGTGATATAGCTTCAAAAGCTGGAGGAACAAACGAGAAAGCTTCAATTCCATGCGAGAAACATGATTTAGCTTCAAATCAATGCGATGTAGAAGTTTTAGCTTCAAAACAATAAGATGTAGAAGGTTTAGCTTCAAATCAATAGAATGTAGAAGGTTTAGCTTCAAATCAATTCGAAGGACAAGGCTTATATTCAAATCCATGCGAAACAAATTTTTTTATCTTCAAATCAATGCGATGTAGAAGGTTTAGCTTCAAATCCATGCGATACACATGATTTAGCTTGAAATACTTGCGATATAAGTGATCTAGCTTCAAAAACAGGCGAAACGAACGAGTTAGCTTCAAATCCATGCGAAACACATGATTCAGCTGCAAATCAATGCGATGTAGAAGGTTTAGCTTCAAATCCATGCGAAACACATTATTTAGCTGCAAATAGGTGCGAAGTAGAAGGCTTGGGTTCAAATCAATGCGATTCAAATGGTTCATGTTCAAATACTTGTGAAAGACATGATTTAGCTTCAACTGCATGCGAAACACATGATTTAGCTGCAAATCAATGCGATGAAGAAGGTTTAGCTTCAAATCCATGCGAAACAAATGATATAGCTTCAAACACTTGGGGCATAAATGATATAGCTTCAAATGAAGACTAATCAAACGAGTTAGCTTCAAAATCCACGCGATACACATGATTTAGCTACAAATATTAGCGATATAAGTGATGTAGATTCAACTGCAGGCGAAACGAACGAGTTAGCTTCAAATCCATGCGAAAGACATGATTCAGCTGCAAATCAATGCGATGTAGAAGGTTTAGCTTCAAATACATGCGAACACATTATTTAGCTGCAAATCAGTGCGAAGTAGAAGGGTCGGGTTCAAATCAATGCGATTCATGGTTGTTCTTCAAATACTTGTGAAAGACATGATTTAGCTTCAACTGCATGCGAAACACATGATTTAGCTTCAAATAAATGCGATGTAGAAGGTTTAGCTTCAAATCCATGCAAAACACGTGATTTAACTTCCAATTAATGCGAAGTAGAAGGCTTAGCTTCAAATCCATTCGAATCAAATGGTTTAGCTTCAAATACTTGTGATATACGTTATTTAGATTTAACTGCATGCGCAACGAACGAGTTAGCTTCAAATCCATGCGAAACACATTATTTAGCTGCAAATCAATGCGATGTAGAAGGTTTAGCTTCAAATCAATAGAATGTAGAAGGTTTAGCTTCAAGTCAATGCGATGTAGAAGGTTTAGCTTCAAATCCATGCGATACACAAGATTTAGCTTCAAATCAATGCGATGTAGAAGGTTTAGCTTCAAATCAATAAGAGGTAGAAGGTTCAGCTTCATATCAATAGAATATAGAAGGTTTAGCTTCAAATCAATGCGATGTAGAAGGTTTAGCTTCAAATCCATACGAAACACATGATTTAGCTTCAAATCAATTCGAAGGACAAGGCTTAGATTAAAATCCATGCGAAACAAATGATTTAGCTTCAAATGAATGCGAAGTAGAAGGCTTAGCTTCAAATCCATGCAAAACAAATTGTTTAGATACAAATACTTGTGATATACATTATTTAGCTACAACTGCATGCCAAACAAACGAGATAGCTTCAAATCCATGCGAGAAACATGATTTAGCTTCAAATCAATGCGACGTAGAAGGTTTAGCTTCGAATCAATAAGAGGTAGAAGGTTCTGCTTCAAATCAATAGAATATAGAAGGTTTAGCTTCAAATCAATGCGATGTAGAAGGTTTAGCTTCAAATCCATACGAAACACATGATTTAGCTTCAAATCAATTCGAAGGACAAGGCTTAGATTCAAATCCGTGCGAAACAAATGATTTAGCTTCAAATCAATGCGATGTAGAAGGTTTAGCAACAAATCCATGCGATACACATGATTTAGCTTCAAATACTTGCGATATAAGTGATATAGCTTCAAATACAGGCGAAACGAACGAGTTAGCTTCAAATCCATGCGAAAGACATGATTCAGCTGCAAATCAATGCGATGTAGAAGGTTTAGCTTCAAATCCATGCGAACACATTATTTAGCTGCAAATCAGTGCGAAGTAGAAGGCTCGGGTTCAAATCAATGCGATTCCAATGGTTCATCTTCAAATACTTGTGAAAGACATGATTTAGCTTCAACTGCATGCGAAACACATGTTTTAGCTGCAAATCAATGCGATGTAGAAGGTTTAGCTTCAAATCCATGCGAAACACATTATTTAGCTGCAAATAGGTGCGAAGTAGAAGGCTTGGGTTCAAATCAATGCGATTCAAATCGTCCATGTTCAAATACTTGTGAAAGACATGATTTAGTTTCAACTGCATGCAAAACGCATGATTTAGCTGCAAATCAATGCGATGAAGAAGGTTTAGCTTCAAATCCATGCGAAACAAATGATATAGCTTCAAACACTTGGGGCATAAATGATATAGCATCAAATGAAGACTAATCAAACGAGTTAGCTTCAAAATCCACGCGATACACATGATTTAGCTACAAATATTAGCGATATAAGTGATGTAGATTCAACTGCAGGCGAAACGAACGAGTTAGCTTCAAATCCATGCGAAAGACATGATTCAGCTGCAAATCAATGCGATGTAGAAGGTTTAGCTTCAAATACATGCGAACACATCATTTAGCTGCAAATCAGTGCGAAGTAGAAGGGTCGGGTTCAAATCAATGCGATTCATGGTTGTTCTTCAAATACTTGTGAAAGACATGATTTAGCTTCAACTGCATGCGAAACACATGATTTAGCTTCAAATAAATGCGATGTAGAAGGTTTAGCTTCAAATCCATGCAAAACACGTGATTTAACTTCCAATTAATGCGAAGTAGAAGGCTTAGCTTCAAATCCATTCGAATCAAATGGTTTAGCTTCAAATACTTGTGATATACGTTATTTAGATTTAACTGCATGCGCAACGAACGAGTTAGCTTCAAATCCATGCGAAACACATTATTTAGCTGCAAATCAATGCGATGTAGAAGGTTTAGCTTCAAATCAATAGAATGTAGAAGGTTTAGCTTCAAGTCAATGCGATGTAGAAGGTTTAGCTTCAAATCCATGCGAAACAAATGATTCAGCTGCAAATCAATGCGATGTAGAAGGTTCAGCTTCAAATCCATGCGAAACAAATGATATAGCTTCAAACACTTGGGGTATAAATGATATAGCTTCAAATGAAGACTAATCAAACGAGTTAGCTTCAAAATCCACGCGATACACATGATTTAGCATCAAATATTAGCGATGTAGAAGGTTTAGCTTCAAATCCATGCGATACACAAGATTTAGCTTCAAATCAATGCGATGTAGTAGGTTCAGCTTCAATTCCATGCGACACATATGATTTAGCTTCAAATACTTGCGATATAAGTGATATAGCTTCAAAAGCTGTAGGAACAAACGAGGTAGCTTCAATTCCATGCGAGAAACATGATTTAGCTTCAAATCAATGCGATGTAGAAGTTTTAGCTTCAAAACAATAAGATGTAGAAGGTTTAGCTTCAAATCAATAGAATGTAGAAGGTTTAGCTTCAAATCAATGCGATGTAGAAGGTTTAGCTTCAAATCCATACGAAACACATGATTTAGCTTCAAATCAATTCGAAGGACAAGGCTTATATTCAAATCCATGCGAAACAAATAATTTAGCTTCAAATCAATGCGATGTAGAAGGTTTAGCTTCAAATCCATGCGATACACATGATTTAGCTTCAAATACTTGCGATATAAGTGATCTAGCTTCAAATACAGGCGAAACGAACGAGTTAGCTTCAAATCCATGCGAAACACATGATTCAGCTGCAAATCAATGCGATGAAGAAGGTTTAGCTTCAAATCCATGCGAAACAAATGATATAGCTTCAAACACTTGGGGCATAAATGATATAGCATCAAATGAAGACTAATCAAACGAGTTAGCTTCAAAATCCACGCGATACACATGATTTAGCTACAAATATTAGCGATATAAGTGATGTAGATTCAACTGCAGGCGAAACGAACGAGTTAGCTTCAAATCCATGCGAAAGACATGATTCAGCTGCAAATCAATGCGATGTAGAAGATTTAGCTTCAAATACATGCGAACACATCATTTAGCTGCAAATCAGTGCGAAGTAGAAGGGTCGGGTTCAAATCAATGCGATTCATGGTTGTTCTTCAAATACTTGTGAAAGACATGATTTAGCTTCAACTGCATGCGAAACACATGATTTAGCTTCAAATAAATGCGATGTAGAAGGTTTAGCTTCAAATCCATGCAAAACACGTGATTTAACTTCCAATTAATGCGAAGTAGAAGGCTTAGCTTCAAATCCATTCGAATCAAATGGTTTAGCTTCAAATACTTGTGATATACGTTATTTAGATTTAACTGCATGCGCAACGAACGAGTTAGCTTCAAATCCATGCGAAACACATTATTTAGCTGCAAATCAATGCGATGTAGAAGGTTTAGCTTCAAATCAATAGAATGTAGAAGGTTTAGCTTCAAGTCAATGCGATGTAGAAGGTTTAGCTTCAAATCCATGCGATACACAAGATTTAGCTTCAAATCAATGCGATGTAGAAGTTTTAGCTTCAAAACAATAAGATGTAGAAGGTTTAGCTTCAAATCAATAGAATGTAGAAGGTTTAGCTTCAAATCAATGCGATGTAGAAGGTTTAGCTTCAAATCCATACGAAACACATGATTTAGCTTCAAATCAATGCGATGTAGTAGGTTCAGCTTCAATTCCATGCGACACATATGATTTAGCTTCAAATACTTGCGATATAAGTGATATAGCTTCAAAAGCTGTAGGAACAAACGAGGTAGCTTCAATTCCATGCGAGAAACATGATTTAGCTTCAAATCAATGCGATGTAGAAGTTTTAGCTTCAAAACAATAAGATGTAGAAGGTTTAGCTTCAAATCAATAGAATGTAGAAGGTTTAGCTTCAAATCAATGCGATGTAGAAGGTTTAGCTTCAAATCCATACGAAACACATGATTTAGCTTCAAATCAATTCGAAGGACAAGGCTTATATTCAAATCCATGCGAAACAAATAATTTAGCTTCAAATCAATGCGATGTAGAAGGTTTAGCTTCAAATCCATGCGATACACATGATTTAGCTTCAAATACTTGCGATATAAGTGATCTAGCTTCAAATACAGGCGAAACGAACGAGTTAGCTTCAAATCCATGCGAAACACATGATTCAGCTGCAAATCAATGCGATGAAGAAGGTTTAGCTTCAAATCCATGCGAAACAAATGATATAGCTTCAAACACTTGGGGCATAAATGATATAGCATCAAATGAAGACTAATCAAACGAGTTAGCTTCAAAATCCACGCGATACACATGATTTAGCTACAAATATTAGCGATATAAGTGATGTAGATTCAACTGCAGGCGAAACGAACGAGTTAGCTTCAAATCCATGCGAAAGACATGATTCAGCTGCAAATCAATGCGATGTAGAAGGTTTAGCTTCAAATACATGCGAACACATCATTTAGCTGCAAATCAGTGCGAAGTAGAAGGGTCGGGTTCAAATCAATGCGATTCATGGTTGTTCTTCAAATACTTGTGAAAGACATGATTTAGCTTCAACTGCATGCGAAACACATGATTTAGCTTCAAATAAATGCGATGTAGAAGGTTTAGCTTCAAATCCATGCAAAACACGTGATTTAACTTCCAATTAATGCGAAGTAGAAGGCTTAGCTTCAAATCCATTCGAATCAAATGGTTTAGCTTCAAATACTTGTGATATACGTTATTTAGATTTAACTGCATGCGCAACGAACGAGTTAGCTTCAAATCCATGCGAAACACATTATTTAGCTGCAAATCGATGCGATGTAGAAGGTTTAGCTTCAAATCAATAGAATGTAGAAGGTTTAGCTTCAAGTCAATGCGATGTAGAAGGTTTAGCTTCAAATCCATGCGATACACAAGATTTAGCTTCAAATCAATGCGATGTAGAAGTTTTAGCTTCAAAACAATAAGATGTAGAAGGTTTAGCTTCAAATCAATAGAATGTAGAAGGTTTAGCTTCAAATCAATGCGATGTAGAAGGTTTAGCTTCAAATCCATACGAAACACATGATTTAGCTTCAAATCAATTCGAAGGACAAGGCTTATATTCAAATCCATGCGAAACAAATAATTTAGCTTCACATCAATGCGATGTAGAAGGTTTAGCTTCAAATCCATGCGATACACATGATTTAGCTTCAAATACTTGCGATATAAGTGATCTAGCTTCAAATACAGGCGAAACGAACGAGTTAGCATCAAATCCATGCGAAACACATGATTCAGCTGCAAATCAATGCGATGTAGAAGGTGTAGCTTCAAATCCATGCGAAACAAATGATATAGCTTCAAACACTTGGGGCATAAATGATATAGCTTCAAATGAAGACTAATCAAACGAGTTAGCTTCAAAATCCACGCGATACACATGATTTAGCTACAAATATTAGCGATATAAGTGATGTAGATTCAACTGCAGGCGAAACGAACGAGTTAGCTTCAAATCCATGCGAAAGACATGATTCAGCTGCAAATCAATGCGATGTAGAAGGTTTAGCTTCAAATACATGCGAACACATCATTTAGCTGCAAATCAGTGCGAAGTAGAAGGGTCGGGTTCAAATCAATGCGATTCATGGTTGTTCTTCAAATACTTGTGAAAGACATGATTTAGCTTCAACTGCATGCGAAACACATGATTTAGCTTCAAATAAATGCGAAGTAGAAGGCTTAGCTTCAAATCCATTCGAATCAAATGGTTTAGCTTCAAATACTTGTGATATACGTTATTTAGATTTAACTGCATGCGCAACGAACGAGTTAGCTTCAAATCCATGCGAAACACATTATTTAGCTGCAAATCAATGCGATGTAGAAGGTTTAGCTTCAAATCAATAGAATGTAGAAGGTTTAGCTTCAAGTCAATGCGATGTAGAAGGTTTAGCTTCAAATCCATGCGATACACAAGATTTAGCTTCAAATCAATGCGATGTAGAAGGTTTAGCTTCAAATCAATAAGAGGTAGAAGGTTCAGCTTCATATCAATAGAATATAGAAGGTTTAGCTTCAAATCAATGCGATGTAGAAGGTTTAGCTTCAAATCCATGCAAAACACGTGATTTAGCTTCCAATTAATGCGAAGTAGAAGGCTCAGCTTCAAAACCATGCGAATCAAATCGTTTAGCTTCAAATACTTGTGATATACGTTATTTAGATTTAACTGCATGCGCAACGAACGAGTTAGCTTCAAATCCATGCGAAACAAATGATTCAGCTGCAAATCAATGCGATGTAGAAGGTTCAGCTTCAAATCCATGCGAAACAAATGATATAGCTTCAAACACTTGGGGTATAAATGATATAGCTTCAAATGAAGACTAATCAAACGAGTTAGCTTCAAAATCCACGCGATACACATGATTTAGCATCAAATATTAGCGATGTAGAAGGTTTAGCTTCAAATCCATGCGATACACAAGATTTAGCTTCAAATCAATGCGATGTAGTAGGTTCAGCTTCAATTCCATGCGACACATATGATTTAGCTTCAAATACTTGCGATATAAGTGATATAGCTTCAAAAGCTGTAGGAACAAACGAGGTAGCTTCAATTCCATGCGAGAAACATGATTTAGCTTCAAATCAATGCGATGTAGAAGTTTTAGCTTCAAAACAATAAGATGTAGAAGGTTTAGCTTCAAATCAATAGAATGTAGAAGGTTTAGCTTCAAATCAATGCGATGTAGAAGGTTTAGCTTCAAATCCATGCGAAACAAATGATATAGCTTCAAACACTTGGGGCATAAATGATATAGCTTCAAATGAAGACTAATCAAACGAGTTAGCTTCAAAATCCACGCGATACACATGATTTAGCTACAAATATTAGCGATATAAGTGATGTAGATTCAACTGCAGGCGAAAGGAACGAGTTAGCTTCAAATCCATGCGAAAGACATGATTCAGCTGCAAATCAATGCGATGTAGAAGGTTTAGCTTCAAATACATGCGAACACATTATTTAGCTGCAAATCAGTGCGAAGTAGAAGGGTCGGGTTCAAATCAATGCGATTCATGGTTGTTCTTCAAATACTTGTGAAAGACATGATTTAGCTTCAACTGCATGCGAAACACATGATTTAGCTTCAAATAAATGCGATGTAGAAGGTTTAGCTTCAAATCCATGCAAAACACGTGATTTAACTTCCAATTAATGCGAAGTAGAAGGCTTAGCTTCAAATCCATTCGAATCAAATGGTTTAGCTTCAAATACTTGTGATATACGTTATTTAGATTTAACTGCATGCGCAACGAACGAGTTAGCTTCAAATCCATGCGAAACACATTATTTAGCTGCAAATCAATGCGATGTAGAAGGTTTAGTTTCAAATCAATAGAATGTAGAAGGATTAGCTTCAAATCCATGCGATACACAAGATTTAGCTTCAAATCAATGCGATGTAGAAGGTTTAGCTTCAAATCAATAAGAGGTAGAAGGTTCAGCTTCATATCAATAGAATATAGAAGGTTTAGCTTCAAATCAATGCGATGTAGAAGGTTTAGCTTCAAATCCATACGAAACACATGATTTAGCTTCAAATCAATTCGAAGGACAAGGCTTAGATTCAAATCCATGCGAAACAAATGATTTAGCTTCAAATGAATGCGAAGTAGAAGGCTTAGCTTCAAATCCATGCCAAACAAATGGTTTAGATACAAATACTTGTAATATACATTATTTAGCTACAACTGCATGCCAAACAAACGAGATAGCTTCAAATCCATGCGAGAAACATGATTTAGCTTCAAATCAATGCGACGTAGAAGGTTTAGCTTCAAATCAATAAGAGGTAGAAGGTTCTGCTTCAAATCAATAGAATATAGAAGGTTTAGCTTCAAATCAATGCGATGTAGAAGGTTTAGCTTCAAATCCATACGAAACACATGATTTAGCTTCAAATCAATTCGAAGGACAAGGCTTAGATTCAAATCCGTGCGAAACAAATGATTTAGCTTCAAATCAATGCGATGTAGAAGGTTTAGCAACAAATCCATGCGATACACATGATTTAGCTTCAAATACTTGCGATATAAGTGATATAGCTTCAAATACAGGCGAAACGAACGAGTTAGCTTCAAATCCATGCGAAAGACATGATTCAGCTGCAAATCAATGCGATGTAGAAGGTTTAGCTTCAAATCCATGCGAACACATTATTTAGCTGCAAATCAGTGCGAAGTAGAAGGCTCGGGTTCAAATCAATGCGATTCAAATGGTTCATCTTCAAATACTTGTGAAAGACATGATTTAGCTTCAACTGCATGCGAAACACATGTTTTAGCTTCAAATCCATGCGAAACAAATGATTTAGCTTCAAATCAATACGATGTAGAAGGTTTAGCTTCAAATCCATGCGATACACATGATTTAGCTTCAAATACTTGCGATATAAGTGATATAGCTTCAAATACAGGCGAAACGGACGAGTTAGCTTCAAATCCATGCGATACACATGATTTAGCTTCAAATCAATGCGATGTAGAAGGTTTAGCTTCAAATCCATGACATACACAAGATTCAGCTTCAAATCAATTCGAAGGACAAGGCCTAGATTCAAATCCATGCGAAACAAATGATTTAGCTTCAAATGAATGCGAAGTAGAAGGCTTAGCTTCACATCCATGCAAAACAAATGGTTTAGCTACAAATACTTGTGATATACATTATTTAGATACAACCGCATGCGAAACAAGCGAGATACCTTCAAATCCATGCTATATACATGATTTAGCTTCAAATCAATGCGATGTAGTATGTTTAGCTTCAAATCCATGCGATACACAAGATTTAGTTTCAAATCAATGCGATGTAGTAGGTTCAGCTTCAAATCCATGCGATACACATGATTTAGCTTCAAATACTTGCGATATAAGTGATATAGCTTCAAATACAGGCGAAACGAACGAGTTAGCTTCAAATCCATGTGATACACATGATTTAGCTTCAAATCAATGCGATGTAGAAGGTTTAGCTTCAAATCAATGCGATGTAGAAGGTTTAGCTTCAAATCCATACGAAACTCATGATTTAGCTTCAAATCAATTCGAAGGACAAGGCTTATATTCAAATCCATGCGAAACAAATGATTCAGCTTCAAATCAATGCGATGTAGATGGTTTAGCAACAAATCCATGCGAAACAAATGATATAGCTTCAAACACTTGGGGTATAAATGATATAGCTTCAAATGAAGACTAATCAAACGAGTTAGCTTCAAAATCCACGCGATACACATGATTTAGCTTCAAATATTAGCGATGTAGAAGGTTTAGCTTCAAATCCATGCGATACACAAGATTTAGCTTCAAATCAATGCGATGTAGTAGGTTCAGCTTCAATTCCATGCGACACATATGATTTAGCTTCAAATACTTGCGATATGAGTGATATAGCTTCAAAAGCTGTAGGAACAAACGAGGTAGCTTCAATTCCTTGCGAGAAACATGATTTAGCTTTAAATCAATGCGATGTAGAAGGTTTAGCATCAAATTAACGCGAAACATATGATTTAGCTTCAAACACTTGGGGTATAAGTGATATAGCTTCAAATGCAGACTAATCAAACGATTTAGCTTCAAAATCCACGCGATACACATGATTTAGCTTGAAATACTTGCTATATAAGTGATGTAGATTCAACTGCAGGCGAAACGAACGAGTTAGCTTCAAATCCATGCGAAACGCATGATTTAGCTGCAAATCAATGTGATGTAGAAGGTTTAGCTTCAAATCCATGCGATACACAAGATTTAGCTTCAAATCAATGCGATGTAGAAGGTTCAGCTTCAAATCCATGTGACACATATGATTTAGCTTCAAATACTTGCAATATAAGTGTTATAGTTTCAAAAGCTGGAGGAACAAACGAGGTGGCTTCAATTCCATGCGAAACAAATGATTTAGCTTCAAATCAATGCGAAGTAGAAGGCGTAGCTTCAAATCCATGCGAAACAAATGGTTTAGCTCCAAATACTTGTGATATAGATTATTTAGCTGCAACTGCATGCGGAACTAACTAGTTAGCTTCAAATCCATGCGAAACACACGATTTATCTTCAAATCAATGCGATGTAGACGGTTTGCTTCAAATCAATAAGAGGTAGATGGTTTAGCTTCAAATCAATAGAATATAGAAGGTTTATCTTCAAATAAATGCGATGTAGAAGGTTTAGCTTCAAATCCATACGACACACATGATTTAGATTCAAATCAATTCGAAGGACAAGGCTTAGATTCAAATCCATGCGAAACAAATGATTTAGCTTCAAATGAATGCGAAGTAGAAGGCTTGGCTTCAAATCCATGCAAAACAAATGGTTTAACTACAAATACTTGTGATATACATTATTTAGCTACAACTGCATGCCAAACAAACGAGATAGCTTCAAATCCATGCGAGAAACATGATTTAGCTTCAAATCAATGCGAAGTAGAAGATTTAGCTTCAAATCCATGCCATACACAAGATTTAGCTTCAAATCAATACGATGTAGTAGGTTCAGCTTCAAATCCATGCGACACATATGATTTAGCTTCAAATACTTGCGATATAAGTGATATAGCTTTAAAAGCTGTAGGAACAAACGAGGTAGCTTCAATTCCACGCGATACACATGATTTAGCTTCAAACACTTGCGATATAAGTGATGTAGATTCAACTGCAGGCAAAACGAACGAGTTAGCTTCAAATCCATGCGAAACACATGATTCAGCTTCAAGTCAATGCGATGTAGAAGGATTAGCTTCAAATCCATGCGAAACACATTATTTAGCTGCAAATCAGTGCGAAGTAGAAGGCTCGGGTTCAAATCAATGCAATTCAAATGGTTCATCTTCAAATACTTGTGAAAGACATGATTTAGCTTCAACTGCATGCGAAACACATGTTTTAGCTTCAAATCAATGCGAAACACATGATTTAGCTTCAAATCAATGCGATGTAGAAGGTTTAGCTTCAAATCCATGCAAAACACGTGATTTATCTTCCAATTAATGCGAAGTAGAAGGCTTAGCTTCAAATCCATGCGAATCAAATGGTTTAGCTACAAATACTTGTGATATTCATTATTTAGCTACAACTGCATGCGAAACTAACGAGTTAGCTTCAAATCCATGCGAAACACACGATTTATCTTCAAATCAATGCGATGTAGAAGGTTTTGCTTCAAATCGATAAGAGGTAGAAGGTTTAGCTTCAAATCAATAGAATATAGAAGGTTAAGCTTCAAATCAATGCGATGTAGAAGGTTTAGCTTCAAATCCATACGAAACACATGATTTAGCTTCAAATCAATTCGAAGGACAAGGCTTAGATTCAAATCCATGCGAAACAAATGATTTAGCTTCAAATGAATGCGATGTAGAAGGTTTAGCTTCAAATCCATACGAAACACATGATTTAGCTTCAAATCAATTCGAAGGACAAGGCTTAGATTCAAATCCATGCGAAACAAATAATTTAGCTTCAAATCAATGCGATGTAGAAGGTTTAGCTTCAAATCCATGCGATACACATGATTTAGCTTCAAATACTTGCGATATAAGTGATCTAGCTTCAAATACAGGCGAAACGAACGAGTTAGCTTCAAATCCATGCGAAACACATGATTCAGCTGCAAATCAATGCGATGTAGAAGGTTTAGCTTCAAATCCATGCGAAACACATTATTTAGCTGCAAATAGGTGCGAAGTAGAAGGCTTGGGTTCAAATCAATGCGATTCAAATGGTTCATCTTCAAATATTTGTGAAAGACATGATTTAGCTTCAACTGCATGCGAAACACATGATTTAGCTGCAAATTAATGCGATGAAGAAGGTTTAGCTTCAAATCCATGCGAAACAAATGATATAGCTTCAAACACTTGGGGTATAAATGATATAGCTTCAAATGAAGACTAATCAAACGAGTTAGCTTCAAAATCCACGCGATACACATGATTTAGCTTCAAATCAATGCGATGTAGTAGGTTCAGCTTGAAATCCATGCGACACATATGATTTAACTTCAAATACTTGCGATATAAGTGATATAGCTTTAAAAGCTGTAGGAACAAACGAGGTAGCTTCAATTCCACGCGATACACATGATTTAGCTTCAAAAACTTGCGATATAAGTGATGTAGATTCAACTGCAGGCAAAACGAACGAGTTAGCTTCAAATCCATGCGAAACACATGATTCAGCTTCAAGTCAATGCGATGTAGAAGGATTAGCTTCAAATCCATGCGAAACACATTATTTAGCTGCAAATCAGTGCGAAGTAGAAGGCTCGGGTTCAAATCAATGCAATTCAAATGGTTCATCTTCAAATACTTGTGAAAGACATGATTTAGCTTCAACTGCATGCGAAACACATGTTTTAGCTTCAAATCAATGCGAAACACATGATTTAGCTTCAAATCAATGCGATGTAGAAGGTTTAGCTTCAAATCCATGCAAAACACGTGATTTATCTTCCAATTAATGCGAAGTAGAAGGCTTAGCTTCAAATCCATGCGAATCAAATGGTTTAGCTTCAAATACTTGTGATATTCATTATTTAGCTACAACTGCATGCGAAACAAAAGAGTTAACTTCAAATCCATGCGATACACATGATTTAGCTTCAAATCAATGCGAAGTAGAAGGTTTAGCTTCAAATCCATGCCATACACAAGATTTAGCTTCAAATCAATGCGATGTAGTAGGTTCAGCTTCAAATCCATGCGACACATATGATTTAGCTTCAAATACTTGCGATATAAGTGATATAGCTTTAAAAGCTGTAGGAACAAACGAGGTAGCTTCAATTCCACGCGATACACATGATTTAGCTTCAAACACTTGCGATATAAGTGATGTAGATTCAACTGCAGGCAAAACGAACGAGTTAGCTTCAAATCCATGCGAAACACATGATTCAGCTTCAAGTCAATGCGATGTAGAAGGATTAGCTTCAAATCCATGCGAAACACATTATTTAGCTGCAAATCAGTGCGAAGTAGAAGGCTCGGGTTCAAATCAATGCAATTCAAATGGTTCATCTTCAAATACTTGTGAAAGACATGATTTAGCTTCAACTGCATGCGAAACACATGTTTTAGCTTCAAATCAATGCGAAACACATGATTTAGCTTCAAATCAATGCGATGTAGAAGGTTTAGCTTCAAATCCATGCAAAACACGTGATTTATCTTCCAATTAATGCGAAGTAGAAGGCTTAGCTTCAAATCCATGCGAATCAAATGGTTTAGCTACAAATACTTGTGATATTCATTATTTAGCTACAACTGCATGCGAAACTAACGAGTTAGCTTCAAATCCATGCGAAACACATGATTTATCTTCAAATCAATGCGATGTAGAAGGTTTATCTTCAAATCAATGCGATGTAGAAGGTTTAGCTTCAAATCAATAAGAGGTAGAAGGTTTAGCTTCAAATCAATAGAATATAGAAGGTTAAGCTTCAAATCAATGCGATGTAGAAGGTTTAGCTTCAAATCCATACGAAACACATGATTTAGCTTCAAATCAATTCGAAGGACAAGGCTTAGATTCAAATCCATGCGAAACAAATGATTTAGCTTCAAATGAATGCGATGTAGAAGGTTTAGCTTCAAATCCATACGAAACACATGATTTAGCTTCAAATCAATTCGAAGGACAAGGCTTAGATTCAAATCCATGCGAAACAAATGATTTAGCTTCAAATCAATGCGATGTAGAAGGTTTAGCTTCAAATCCATGCGATACACATGATTTAGCTTCAAATACTTGCGATATAAGTGATCTAGCTTCAAATACAGGCGAAACGAACGAGTTAGCTTCAAATCCATGCGAAACACACGATTTATCTTCACATCAATGCGATGTAGAAGGTTTAGCTTCAAATCAATAAGAGGTAGAAGGTTTAGCTTCAAATCATTAGAATATAGAAGGTTTAGCTTCAAATCAATGCGATGTAGAAGGTTTAGCTTCAAATCCATACGAAACACATGATTAAGCCTCAAATCAATTCGAAGGACAAGGCTTAGATTCAAATCCGTGCGAAACAAATGATTTAGCTTCAAATGAATGCGAAGTAGAAGGCTTAGCTTCAAATCCATGCAAAACAAATGGTTTAGCTATAAATTCTTGTGATATACATTATTTAGCTACAACTGCATGCGAAACAAACGAGTTAGCTTCAAATCCATGCGATACACATGATTCAGCTTCAAATCAATGCGATGTAGAAGGTTTAGCTTCAAAACAATAAGAGGTAGAAGGTTTAGCTTCAAATCAATAGAATGTAGAAGGTTTAGCTTCAAATCAATGCGATGTAGAAAGTTTAGCTTCAAATCCATACGAAACACATGATTTAGCTTCAAATCAGTCCGAAGGACAAGGCTTAGATTCAAATCCATGCGAAACAAATGATTTAGCTTCAAATGAATGCAAAGTAGAAGGCTTAGCTTCAAATCCATGCAAAACAAATGGTTTAGCTACAAATGCTTGTGATATACATTATTTAGCTACAACTGCATGCGAAACAAACGAGTTAGCTTCAAATCCATGCTATATACATGATTTAGCTTCGAATCAATGCGATGTAGAAGGTTTAGCTTCAAATCCATGCAAATCACGTGATTTATCTTCCAATTAATGCGAAGTAGAAGGCTTAGCTTCAAATCCATGTGTATAAAATGGTTTAGCTTCAAATACTTGTGATATACGTTATTTAGATTTAACTGCATGCGCAACGAACGAGTTAGCTTCAAATCCATGCGAAACACATGATTTAGCTGCAAATCAATGCGATGAAGAAGGTTTAGCTTCAAATCCATGCGAAACAAATGATATAGCTTCAAACACTTGGGGTGTAAGTGATATAGCTTCAAATGAAGACTAATCAATCGTGTTAGCTTCAAAATCCATGCGATACACATGATTTAGCTTCAAATCAATTCGAAGGACAAGGCTTAGATTCAAATCCATGCGAAACAAATGATTTAGCTTCAAATCAATGCGATGTAGAAGGTTTAGCTTCAAATCCATGCGATACACATGATTTAGCTTCAAATACTTGCGATATAAGTGATATAGCATCAAATACAGGCGAAACGAACGAGTTAGCTTCAAATCCATGCCATACTCAAGATTTAGCTTCCAATCAATGCAATGTAGAAGGTTTAGCTTCAAATCCATGACATACACAAGATTCAGCTTCAAAGCAATTCGAAGGACAAGGCTTAGAATCAAATCCATGCGAAACAAATGATTTAGCTTCAAATGAAAGCGAAGTAGAAGGCTTAGCTTCAAATCCATGCAAAACTAATGGTTTAGCTACAAATACTTGTGATATACATCATTTAGCTACAACTGCATGCTATACGAACGAGATAGCTTCAAATCCATGCAATTCACATGACTTAGCTACAAATCAATGCGATGTAGAAGGTTTAGCTTCAAATCCATGCGATACACATGATTTAGCTTCAAATACTTGCGATATATGTGATATATCTTCAAATACAGGCGAAACGAACGAGTTAGCTTCAAATCCATGCGATACACATGATTTAGCTACAAATCAATGCGATGTAGAAGGTTTAGCTTCAAATCCATACGAAACACATGATTTAGCTTCAAATCAATTCGAAGGACAAGGCATAGATTCAAATCCATGCCAAACAAATGATTTAGCTTCAAATGATTGCGAAGTAGTACGCTTAGTTTCAAATCCATGCAAAACAAATGGTTTAGCTACAAATACTTGTGATATATATTATTTAGCTACAACTGCATGCGAAACAAACGAGTTAGCTTCAAATCCATGCGAAACGCATGATTTAGCTGCAAATCAATGCGATGTAGAAGGTTTAGCTTCAAATCAATAAGAGGTAGAAGGTTTAGCTTCAAATCATTAGAATATAGAAGGTTTAGCTTCAAATCAATGCGATGTAGAAGGTTTAGCTTCAAATCCATGCGACACATATGATTTAGCTTCAAATACTTGCGATATAAGTGATATAGCTTCAAAAGCTGTAGGAACAAACGTGGTAGCTTCAATTCCATGCGAGACACATGATTTAGCTTCAAATCAATGCGATGTAGAATGTTTAGCTTCAAGTCCAAGCGTAACACTTGATTTAGCTTCAAATACTTGCGATATAAGTGATATAGCTTCGAATACAGGCGAAACGAACGAGTTAGCTTCAAATCCATACGAAACACATGATTCAGCTGCAAATCAATGCGATGTAGAAGGTTTAGCTTCAAATCCATGCGAAACACAAGATTTAGATTCAAATCAATGCGAAGTAGAAGGCGTAGCTTCAAATCCATGCGATACACATGATTTAGCTTCAAATACTTGCGATATAAGTGATATAGCATCAAATACAGGCGAAACGAACGAGTTAGCTTCAAATCCATGCCATACTCAAGATTTAGCTTCCAATCAATGCAATGTAGAAGGTTTAGCTTCAAATCCATGACATACACAAGATTCAGCTTCAAAGCAATTCGAAGGACAAGGCTTAGAATCAAATCCATGCGAAACAAATGATTTAGCTTCAAATGAAAGCGAAGTAGAAGGCTTAGCTTCAAATCCATGCAAAACTAATGGTTTAGCTACAAATACTTGTGATATACATCATTTAGCTACAACTGCATGCTATACGAACGAGATAGCTTCAAATCCATGCAATTCACATGACTTAGCTACAAATCAATGCGATGTAGAAGGTTTAGCTTCAAATCCATGCGATACACATGATTTAGCTTCAAATACTTGCGATATATGTGATATATCTTCAAATACAGGCGAAACGAACGAGTTAGCTTCAAATCCATGCGATACACATGATTTAGCTACAAATCAATGCGATGTAGAAGGTTTAGCTTCAAATCCATACGAAACACATGATTTAGCTTCAAATCAATTCGAAGGACAAGGCATAGATTCAAATCCATGCCAAACAAATGATTTAGCTTCAAATGATTGCGAAGTAGTACGCTTAGTTTCAAATCCATGCAAAACAAATGGTTTAGCTACAAATACTTGTGATATATATTATTTAGCTACAACTGCATGCGAAACAAACGAGTTAGCTTCAAATCCATGCGAAACGCATGATTTAGCTGCAAATCAATGCGATGTAGAAGGTTTAGCTTCAAATCAATAAGAGGTAGAAGGTTTAGCTTCAAATCATTAGAATATAGAAGGTTTAGCTTCAAATAAATGCGATGTAGAAGGTTTAGCTTCAAATCCATGCGACACATATGATTTAGCTTCAAATACTTGCGATATAAGTGATATAGCTTCAAAAGCTGTAGGAACAAACGTGGTAGCTTCAATTCCATGCGAGACACATGATTTAGCTTCAAATCAATGCGATGTAGAATGTTTAGCTTCAAGTCCAAGCGTAACACTTGATTTAGCTTCAAATACTTGCGATATAAGTGATATAGCTTCGAATACAGGCGAAACGAACGAGTTAGCTTCAAATCCATACGAAACACATGATTCAGCTGCAAATCAATGCGATGTAGAAGGTTTAGCTTCAAATCCATGCGAAACACAAGATTTAGATTCAAATCAATGCGAAGTAGAAGGCGTAGCTTCAAATCCATGCGATACACATGATTTAGCTTCAAATACTTGCGATATAAGTGATATAGCATCAAATACAGGCGAAACGAACGAGTTAGCTTCAAATCCATGCCATACTCAAGATTTAGCTTCCAATCAATGCAATGTAGAAGGTTTAGCTTCAAATCCATGACATACACAAGATTCAGCTTCAAAGCAATTCGAAGGACAAGGCTTAGAATCAAATCCATGCGAAACAAATGATTTAGCTTCAAATGAAAGCGAAGTAGAAGGCTTAGCTTCAAATCCATGCAAAACTAATGGTTTAGCTACAAATACTTGTGATATACATCATTTAGCTACAACTGCATGCTATACGAACGAGATAGCTTCAGATCCATGCAATTCACATGACTTAGCTACAAATCAATGCGATGTAGAAGGTTTAGCTTCAAATCCATGCGATACACATGATTTAGCTTCAAATACTTGCGATATATGTGATATATCTTCAAATACAGGCGAAACGAACGAGTTAGCTTCAAATCCATGCGATACACATGATTTAGCTACAAATCAATGCGATGTAGAAGGTTTAGCTTCAAATCCATACGAAACACATGATTTAGCTTCAAATCAATTCGAAGGACAAGGCATAGATTCAAATCCATGCCAAACAAATGATTTAGCTTCAAATGAATGCGAAGTAGTACGCTTAGTTTCAAATCCATGCAAAACAAATGGTTTAGCTACAAATACTTGTGATATATATTATTTAGCTACAACTGCATGCGAAACAAACGAGTTAGCTTCAAATCCATGCGAAACGCATGATTTAGCTGCAAATCAATGCGATGTAGAAGGTTTAGCTTCAAATCCATGCGATACACAAGATTTAGATTCAAATCAATGCGATGTAGGAAGTTCAGCATCAAATCCATGGGACACATATGAATTAGCTTCAAGTACTTGCGATATAAGTGATATAGCTTCAGAAGCTGGAGAAACAAACGAGGTAGTTTCAATTCCATGCGAGACACACGATTTAGCTTCAAATCAATTCGATGTAGTAGGTTCAGCTTCAAATCCATGCGATATAAGTGATATAGCTTCAAAAGCTGGAGGAACAAACGAGGTAGCTTCAATTCCATGCGAAACAAATGATTTAGCTTCAAATCAATGCGAAGTAGAAGGCTTAGCTTCAAATCCATGCGATGTAGAAGGTTTAGCTTCGTATCAATAAGAGGTAGAAGGTTTAGCTTCAAATCAATAGAATATAGTAGGTTTAGCTTCAAATCAATAGAATATAGTAGGTTTAGCTTCAAATCAATGCGATGTAGAAGGTTTAGCTTCAAATCCATACGAAGCAAATGATTTAGCTTCAAATGAATGCGAAGTAGAAGGTTTAGCTTCAAATCCATGCAAAACAAATGATTTAGCTACAAATACTTGTGATATACATCATTTAGCTACAACTGCATGCGAAACGAACGAGTTAGCTTCAAATCCATGCGATTCACATGATTTAGCTTCAAATCAATGCGATGTAGAAGGTTTAGCTTCAAATCCATGCAAAACACGCGATTTATCTTCCAATTAATGCGAAGTAGAAGGCTTAGCTTCAAATCCATGCGAATCAAATGGTTTAGCTACAAATACTTGTGATATTCATTATTTAGCTACAACTGCATGCGAAACTAACGAGTTAGATTCAAATCCATGCGAAACACACGATTTATCTTCAAATCAATGCGATGTAGAAGGTTTAGCTTCAAATCATTAGAATATAGAAGGTTTAGCTTCAAATCAATGCGATGTAGAAGGTTTAGCTTCAAATCCATACGAAACACATGATTTAGCTTCAAATCAATTCGAAGGTCAAGGCATAGATTCAAATCCATGCCAAACAAATGATTTAGCTTCAAATGAATTCGAAGTAGTACGCTTAGTTTCAAATCCATGCAAAACAAATGGTTTAGCTACAAATACTTGTGATATACATTATTTAGCTACAACTGCATGCGAAACAAACGAGTTAGCTTCAAATCCATGCGATACACATGATTCAGCTTCATATCAATGCGATGTAGAAGGTTTAGCTTCAAATCCATGCCATACTCAAGATTTAGCTTCCAATCAATGCGATGTAGAAGGTTCAGCTTCAAATCCATGCGACACATATGATTTAGCTTCAAATACTTGCGATATAAGTGATATAGCTTCAGAAGCTGTAGGAACAAACGTGGTAGCTTCAGTTCCATGCGAGACACATGATTTAGCTTCAAATCAATGCGATGTAGAATGTTTAGCTCCAAGTCCAAGCGTAACACTTGATTTAGCTTCAAATACTTGCGATATAAGTGATATAGCTTCGAATACAGGCGAAACGAACGAGTTAGCTTCAAATCCATGCGAAACACATGATTCAGCTGCAAATCAATGCGATGTAGAAGGTTTAGCTTCAAATCCATGCGAAACACAAGATTTAGATTCAAATCAATGCGAAGTAGAAGGCGTAGCTTCAAATCCATACGAGACACATGATTTAGCTTCAAATCAATTCGAAGTACAATGCTTAGATTCAAATCCACGCGAAACAAATGATTTAGCTTCAAAAGAATGCGAAGTAGAAGACTTAGCTTCAAATCCATGCAAAACAAATGGTTTAGCTACCAATACTTGTGATATACATTATTTAGCTACAACTGCATGCGAAACGAACGAGTTAGCTTCAAATCCATGCGATACACATGATTTAGCTTCAAATCAATGCGATGTGAAAGGTTTAGCTTCAAATCCATGCGATACACAAGATTTAGCTTCAAATAAATGCGATGTAGAAGGTTTAGCTTCAAATCCACGCGAAACAAATGAGTTAGCTTCAAACACTTGGGGTATAAGTGATATAGCTTCAAATGCAGACTAATCAAACGAGTTAGCTTCAAAATCCACGCGATACACATGATTTAGCTTCAATTACTTGCGATATAAGTGATGTAGGTTCAACTGCAGGCGAAACGAACGAGTTAGCTTCAAATCCATGCGAAACACATAATTTAGCTGCAAATCAATGTGATGTAGAAGGTTTAGCTTCAAATCCATGCGATACACAAGATTTAGATTCAAATCAATGCGATGTAGAAAGTTCAGCATCAAATCCATGCGACACATATGAATTAGCTTCAAGTACTTGCGATATAAGTGATATAGCTTCAGAAGCTGGAGGAACAAACGAGGTAGTTTCAATTCCATGCGAGACACATGAGTCAGCTACAGATCAATTCAATGTAGAAGGTTTAGCTTCAAATCCATGAGAAACACATTATGTAGCTGCAAATCAGTGCGAAGTAGAAGGCTCGGGTTCAAATCAATGCAATTCAAATGGTTCATATTCAAATACTTGTGAAAGACATGACTTAGCTTCAACTGCATGCGAAACACATGATTTAGCTTCAAATCAATGCGATGTGAGAAGGTTTAGCTTCAAATCCATGCAAAACACGTGATTTATCTTCCAATTAATGCGAAGTAGAAAGCTTATCTTCAAATCCATGCGAATCAAATGGTGTAGCTTCAAATACTTGTGATATACGTTATTTAGATTTAACTGCATGCGCAACGAACGAGTTAGCTTCAAATCCATGCGCGACACATGATTTAACTTCTAATCAATGCGATGTAGAAGGTTTAGCTTCAAATCCACGCGAAGCAAATGATTTAGCTTCAAACACTTGTGGTATAAGTGATATAGCTTCAAATGCAGACAAATCAAACGAGTTAGCTTCAAAATCCACGCGATACACATGATTTAGCTGCAAATCAATGCGATGTAGAAGGTTCAGCTTCAAATCCATGCGACACATATGATTAAGCTTCAAATACTTGCGATATAAGTGATATAGCTTGAAAAGCTGTAGGAACAAACGAGGTAGCTTCAATTCCATGCGAAACAAATGATTTAACTTCAAATCAATGCGAAGTAGAAGGCTTAGCTTCAGATCCATGCGATACACAAGATTTAGATTCAAATCAATGCGATGTAGTAGGTTCAGCTTCAAATCCATGCGATATAAGTGATATAGCTTCAAAAGCAGGAGGAACAAACGAGTTAGCTTCAAATCCATGCGAAACACACGATTTATCTTCAAATCAATGCGATGTAGAAGGTTTAGCTTCAAATCAATAAGAGGTAGAAGGTTTAGCTTCAAATCAATAGCATATAGTAGGTTTAGCTTCAAATCAATGCGATGTAGAAGGTTTAGCTTCAAATCAATAAGAGGTAGAAGGTTTAGCTTCAAATCAATAGCATATAGTAGGTTTAGCTTCAAATCAATGCGATGTAGAAGGTTTAGCTTCAAATCCATACGAAACACATGATTTAGCTTCAAATCAATTCGAAGGACAAGGCTTAGATTCAAATCCATGCGAAACAAATGATTTAGCTTCAAACTCTTGGGGTGTAAGTGATATAGCTTCAAATGAAGACTAATCAAACGAGTTAGCATCAAAATCCACGCGATACACATGATTTAGCTTCAAATACTAGCGTTATAAGTGATGTAGATTCAACTGCAGGCCAAACGAACGAGTTAGCTTCAAATCCATGCGAAACACATGATTTAGCTGCAAATCAATGCGATGTAGATGGTTTAGCTTCAAAACAATAAGAGGTAGAAGCTTTAGCTTCTGATCAATAGAATGTAGAAGGTTTAGCTTCAAATCAATGCGATGTAGAAGGTTTAGCTTCAAATCCATACAACACACATGATTTAGATTCAAATCAATTCGAAGGACAAGGCATAGATTCAAATCCATGCGAAACAAATCATTTAGCTTCAAATAAATGCGAAGTAGAAGGCTTGGCTTCAAATCCATGCAAAACAAATGGTTTAACTACAAATACTTGTGATATACATTATTTAGCTACAACTGCATGTGAAACAAACGAGTTAACTTCAAATCCATGCGATACACATGATTTAGCTTCAAATCAATGCGATGTAGAAGGTTTAGCTTCAAATCCATGACAAACACAAGATTTAGCTTCAAATCAATGCGAATCAAATGGTTTAGCTACAAATACTTGTGATATTCATTATTTAGCTACAACTGCATGCGAAACTAACGAGTTAGCTTCAAATCCATGCGAAACACACGATATATCTTCAAATCAATGCGATGTAGAACGTTTAGCTTCAAATCAATAAGAGGTAGAAGGTTTAGCTTCAAATCAATAGAATATAGAAGGTTCAGGTTCAAATCAATGCGATATAGAAGGTTTAGCTTCAAATCCATACGAAACACATGATTTAGCTTCAAATCAATTCGAAGGACAAAGCTTAGATTCAAATCCATGCGAAACAAATGATTTAGCTTCAAAGGAATGCGAAGTAGAAGGCTTAGCTTCAAATCCATGCAAAACAAATGGTTTAGCTATAAATTCTTGTGATATACATTATTTAGCTACAACTGCATGCGAAACAAACGAGTTAGCTTCAAATCCATGCGATACACATGATTCAGCTTCAAATCAATGCGATGTAGAAGGTTTAGCTTCAAAACAATAAGAGGTAGAAGGTTTAGCTTCAAATCAATAGAATGTAGAAGGTTTAGCTTCAAATCAATGCGATGTAGAAGGTTTAGCTTCAAATCCAAGCGATACACAAGATTTAGCTTCAAATAAATGCGATGTAGAAGGTTTAGCTTCAAATCCACGCGAAACAAATGAGTTAGCTTCAAACACTTGGGGTATAAGTGATATAGCTTCAAATGCAGACTAATCAAACGAGTTAGCTTCAAAATCCATGCGAAACACATAATTTAGCTGCAAATCACTGTGATGTAGAAGGTTTAGCTTCAACTCCATGCGATACACAAGATTTAGATTCAAATCAATGCGATGTAGAAAGTTCAGCATCAAATCCATGCGACACATATGAATTAGCTTCAAGTACTTGCGATATAAGTGATATAGCTTCAGAAGCTGGAGGAACAAACGAGGTAGTTTCAATTCCATGCGAGACACACGATTTAGCTTCAAATCAATTCGATGTAGTAGGTTCAGCTTCAAGTCCATGCGACACATATGATTTAGCTTCAAATACTTGCGATATAAGTGATATAGCTTGAAATGCTGTAGGAACAAACGAGGTAGCTTCAATTCCATGCGAGACACATGATGTAGCTTCAAATCAATGCGAAGTAGAAGGCGTAGCTTCAAATCCATACGAAACACATGATTTAGCTTCAAATCAATTCGAAGTACAATGCTTAGATTCAAATCCACGCGAAACAAATGATTTAGCTTCAAAAGAATGCGAAGTAGAAGACTTAGCTTCAAATCCATGCAAAACAAATGGTTTAGCTACCAATACTTGTGATATACATTATTTAGCTACAACTGCATGCGAAACGAACGAGTTAGCTTTAAATCCATGCGATACACATGATTTAGCTTCAAATCAATGCGATGTGAAAGGATTAGCTTCAAATCCATGCGATACACAAGATTTAGCTTCAAATAAATGCGATGTAGAAGGTTTAGCTTCAAATCCACGCGAAACAAATGAGTTAGCTTCAAACACTTGGGGTATAAGTGATATAGCTTCAAACGCAGACTAATCAAACGAGTTAGCTTCAAAATCCACGCGATACACATGATTTAGCTTCAATTAGTTGCGATATAAGTGATGTAGGTTCAACTGCAGGCGAAACGAACGAGTTGGCTTCTAATCCATGCGAAACACATAATTTAGCTACAAATCAATGTGATGTAGAAGGTTTAGCTTCAAATCCATGCGATACACAAGATTTAGATTCAAATCAATGCGATGTAGAAAGTTCAGCATCAAATCCATGCGACACATATGAATTAGCTTCAAGTACTTGCGATATAAGTGATATAGCTTCAAAAGCTGGAGGAACAAACGAGGAAGCTTCAATTCCATGCGAAACAAATGATTTAAATTCAAATCAATGCGAAGTAGAAGGCTTAGCTTCAGATCCATGCGATATACAAGATTTAGCTTCAAATCAATTCGATGTAGTAGGTTCAGCTTCAAATCCATGCGATATAAGTGATATAGCTTCAAAAGCTGGAGGAACAAACGAGGTAGCTTCAATTGCATGCGAAACAAATGATTTAGCTTCAAATCAATGCGAAGTAGAAGGCTTAGCTTCAAATCCATGCGATGTAGAAGGTTTAGCTTCATATCAATAAGAGATAGAAGGTTTAGCTTCAAATCAATAGAATATAGTAGGTTTAGCTTCAAATCAATAGAATATAGTAGGTTTAGCTTCAAATCAATGCGATGTAGAAGGTTTAGCTTCAAATCCATACGAAGCAAATGATTTAGCTTCAAATGAATGCGAAGTAGAAGGCTTAGCTTCAAATCCATGCAAAACAAATGGTTTAGCTACAAATACTTGTGATATACATCATTTAGCTACAACTGCATGCGAAACGAACGTGTTAGCTTCAAATCCATGCGATTCACATGATTTAGCTTCAAATCAATGCGATGTAGAAGGTTTAGCTTCAAATCCATGCGACACATATGATTTAGCTTCAAATACTTGCGATATAAGTGATATAGCATCAAAAGCTGCAGGAACAAACGAGGTAGTTTCAATTCCGTGCGAGACACATGATTTAGCTTCAAATCAATGCGATGTAGAAGGTTTAGCTTCAAATTCAAGCGTGACACATGATTTAGCTTCAAATACTTGCGATATAAGTGATATAGCTTCGAATACAGGCGAAACGAACGAGTTAGCTTCAAATCCATGCGAAACACATGAGTCAGCTGCAAATCAATTCAATGTAGAAGGTTTAGCTTCAAATCCATGAGAAACAATTTATTTAGCTGCAAATCAGTGCGAAGTAGAAGGCTCGGGTTCAAATCAATGCAATTCAAATGGATCATATTCAAATACTTGTGAAAGACATGACTTAGCTTCAACTGCATGCGAAACACACGATTTATCTTCAAATCAATGCGATGTAGATGGTTTAGCTTCAAAACAATAAGAGGTAGAAGCTTTAGCTTCAGATCAATAGCATATAGTAGGTTTAGCTTCAAATCAATGCGATGTAGAAGGTTTAGCTTCAAATCCATACGAAACACGTGATTTAGCTTCAAATCAATTCGAAGGACAAGGCTTAGAATCAAATCCATGCAAAACAAATGATTTAGCTTCAAACACTTGGGGTATAAGTGATATAGCTTCAAATGCAGACTAATGAAACAAGTTAGCTTCAAAATCCACGCGATATACATGATTTAGCTTCAAATACTTGCGATATTAGTGATGTAGGTTCAACTGCAGGCGAAACGAACGAGTTAGCTTCAAATCCATGCGAAACACATGATTTAGCTGCAAATCAATGTGATGTAGAAGGTTTAGCTTCAAATCCATGAGATACACAAGATTTAGATTCAAATCAATGTGGTGTAGCAGGTTCAGCTTCAAATCCATGCGACACATATGATTTATCTTCAAATACTTGCGATATAAGTGATATAGCTTCAAAAGTTGGAGGAACAAACGAGGAAGCTTCAATTCCATGCCAAACAAATGATTTAACTCCAAATCAATGCGAAGTAGAAGGCTTAGCTTCAGATCCATGCGATACACAAGATTTAGATTCAAATCAATGCGATGTAGTAGGTTCAGCTTCAAATCCATGCGATATGAGTGATATAGCTTCAAAAGCTGGAGGAACAAAAGAGGTAGCTTCAATTCGATGCGAAACAAATGATTTAACTTCAAATCAATGCGTAGTAGAAGGCGTAGCTCCAAATCCATGCGAAACAAATGGTTTAGCTACAAATACTTGTGATATACATTATTTAGCTACAACTGCATGCGAAACTAACGAGTTAGCTTCAAATCCATGCGAAACACATGATCTAGCTGCAAATCAATGCGATGTAGATGGTTGAGCTTCAAAACAATAAGAGGCAGAAGCTTTAGCTTCAGATCAATAGAATGTAGAAGGTTTAGCTTCAAATCAATGCGATGTAGAAGGTTTAGCTTCAAATCCATACGACACACATGATTTAGATTCAAATCAATTCGAAGGACAAGGCATAGATTCAAATCCATGCGAAACAAATGATTTAGCTTCAAATAAATGCGAAGTAGAAGGCTTGGCTTCAAATCCATGCAAAACAAATGGTTTAACTACAAATACTTGTGATATAAGTGATATAGCTTCAAAAGCTGTGGGAACAAACGAGATAGCTTCAATTCCATGCGAGACACATGATTTAGCTTCAAATCAATGCGATGTAGAAGGTTCAGCTTCAAATCCATACGAAACACATGATTTAGCTTCACATCAATTCGAAGTACAATGCTTAGATTCAAATCCATGCGAAACAAATGATTTAGCTTCAAATGAATGCGAAGTAGAAGGCTTAGCTTCAAATCCATGCAAAATAAATGATTTAGCTTCAAACACTTGGGGTATAAGTGATATAGCTTCAAATGCAGACTAATGAAACAAGTTAGCTTCAAAATCCTCGCGATATACATGATTTAGCTTCAAATACTTGCGATATTAGTGATGTAGGTTCAACTGCAGGCGAAACGAACGAGTTAGCTTCAAATCCATGCGAAACACATGATTTAGCTGCAAATCAATGTGATGTAGAAGGTTTAGCTTCAAATCCATGAGATACACAAGATTTAGATTCAAATCAATGCGGTGTAGAAGGTTCAGCTTCAAATCCATGCGACACATATGATTTATCTTCAAATACTTGCGATATAAGTGATATAGTTTCAAAAGTTGGAGGAACAAACGAGGAAGCTTCAATTCCATGCGAAACAAATGATTTAACTCCAAATCAATGCGAAGTAGAAGGCTTAGCTTCAGATCCATGCGATACACAAGATTTAGATTCAAATCAATGCGATGTAGTAGGTTCAGCTAAAAAACCATGCGATATGAGTGATATAGCTTCAAAAGCTGGAGGAACAAAAGATGTAGCTTCAATTCGATGCGAAACAAATGATTTAACTTCAAATCAATGCGTAGTAGAAGGCTTAGCTTCAGATCCATGCGATACACAAGATTTAGATTCAAATCAATGCGATGTAGTAGGTTCAGCTTCAAATCCATGCGATATAAGTGATATAGCTTCAAAAGCAGGAGGAACAGACGAGGTAGCTTCAATTCGATGCGAAACAAATGATTTAGATTCAAATCAATGCGAAGTAGAAGGCGTAGCTCCAAATCCATGCAAAACAAATGGTTTAGCTACAAATACTTGTGATATACATCATTTAGCTACAACTGCATGCGAAACGAACGAGTTAGCTTCTAATCCATGCGAAACACATGATTTAGCTTCAAATCAATGCGATGTAGAAGGTTTAGCTTCAAATCCATGCGATACACTAGATTTTGCTTCAAATCAATGCGATGTAGAAGGCTTAGCTTCAAATTCATGCGAAACAAATGGTTTAGCTACAAATACTTATGATATACATTATTTAGCTACAGCTGCATGCGAAACAAACGAGTTAGCATCAAATCCATGCGAAACACATGATTAAGCTTCAAATTAATGCGATGTAGATGGTTTGCTTCAAATCCATGCGATACACAAGATTTAGCTTCAAATCAATGCGATGTAGTAGGTTCAGCTTCAAATCCATGCGATATAAGTGATATAGCTTCAAAAGCAAGAGGAACAAACGAGTTAGCTTCAAATCCATGCGTAACACACGATTTATCTTCAAATCAATGCGATGTCGAAGGTTTAGCTTCAAATCAATGCGATGTGGAAGGTTTAGCTTCAAATCAATAAGAGGTAGAAGGTTTAGCTTCAAATCAATAGAATATAGAAGGTTTAGCTTCAAATCAATAGAATATAGAAGGTTTAGCTTCAAATCAATGCGATGTAGAAGGTTTAGCTTCAAATCCTTACGAAACACATGATTTAGCTTGAAATACTTGCGATATAAGTGATATAGCTTCGAATACAGGCGAAACGAACGAGTTAGCTACAAATCCATGCGAAACACATGATTCAGCTGCAAATCAATGCGATGTAGAAGGTTTAGCTTCAAATCCATGCGATACACAAGATTTAGCTTCAAATCAATGCGATGTAGAAGGTTCAGCTTCAAATCCATGCGACACATATGATTTAGCTTCAAATACTTGCGATACAAGTGATATAGCTTCAAACGCTGGAGGAACAAACGAGGTTGCTTCAATTCCATGCGAAACACATGATTATCTTCAAATCAATGCGAAGTAGAAGGCGTAGCTTCAAATCCATGCAAAACCAATTGGTTAGCTACGAATACTTGTGATATACATTATTTAGCTACAACTGCATGCGAAACTAACGAGTTAGCTTCAAATCCATGCGAAACACACGATTTATCTTCAAACCAATGCGATGTAGAACGTTTAGCTTCAAATCAATAAGAGGTAGATGGTTTAGCTTCAAATCAATAGAATATAGAAGGTTCAGCTTCAAATAAATGCGAAGTAGAAGGTTTAGCTTCAAATCCATACGACACACATGATTTAGATTCAAATCAATTCGAAGGACAAGGCTTAGATTCAAACCATGCGAAACAAATGATTTAGCTTCAAATGAATGCGAAGTAGAAGGCTTGGCTTCAAATCCATGCAAAACAAATGGTTTAACTACAAATACTTGTGATAAACATTATTTAGCTAGAACTGCAAGCGAAATAAACGAGTTAACTTCAAATCCATGCGACACACATGATTTAGCGTCAAATCAATGCGATGTAGAAGGTTTCGCTTCAAATCCATGACATACACAAGATTTAGCTTCAAATCAATGCGATGTAGTAGGTTCAATTTCAAATCCATGCGACACATATGATTTAGCTTCAAATACTTGCGATATAAGTGATATAGCTTCAAAAGCTGTAGGAACAAACGAGGTAGCTTTAATTCCATGCGAGACACATGATTTAGTTTCAAATCAATGCGATGTAGAAGGTTCAGCTGCAAATCCATACGAAACACATGATTTAGCTTCAAATCAATTCGAAGTAGAAGGCTTAGCTTCAAATCCATGCAAAACGAATGGCTTAGAAACAAATACTTGTGATATACATTATTTAGCTACAACTACAGGCGAAACGAACGAGTTAGCTTCAAATCCATACGAAACGCATGATTTAGCTGCAAATCAATGTGATGTAGAAGGTTTAGCTTCAAATCCATACGAAACACATGATTTAGCTTCAAATCAATTCGATGTAGAAGGTTCAGCTTCAAATCCATGCGACACATATGATTTAGCTTCAGATACTTCTTATATAACTGATATAGCTTCAAATGCAGGAGAAACAAACGAGTTAGCATCAAATCCATGCAAAACACATGATTTAGCTGCAAATCGATGCGTGGTAGAAGGATTAGCTTCAAATCCATGCGAAACACATTATTTAGCTTCAAATCAATTCGAAGTACAATGCTTAGATTCAAATCCATGCGAAACAAATGATTTAGCTTCAAATGAATGCGAAGTAGAAGAATTAGCTTCAAATCCATGCAAAACAAATGGTTTAGCTACAAATACTTGTGATATACATTATTTAGCTACAACTGCATGCGAAACGAACGAGTTAGCTTCAAATCCATGCGATACACATGATTTAGCTTCAAATCAAGGCGATGTGGAAGGTTTAGCTTCAAATCCATGCGATACACAAGATTTAGTTTCAAATCAATGTGATGTAGAAGGTTTCGCTTCAAATCCACGCGAAACAAATGATTTAGCTTCAAACACTTGGGGTATAAGTGATATAGCTTCAAATGCAGACTAACCAAACGAGTTAGCTTCAAAATCCACGCGATACACATGATTTAGCTTCAAACACTTGCGATATAAGTGATGTAGATTCAACTGCAGGCAAAACGAACGAGTTAGCTAGAAATCCTTGCGAAACACATGATTTAGCTGCAAATCAATGTGATGTAAAAGGTTTAGCTTTAAATCCATGCAATACACAAGATTTAGCTTCAAATCAATGCGATGTAGAAGGTTCAGCTTCAAATCCATGCGACACATATGATTTAGCTTTAAATACTTGCGATATAAGTGATATAGCTTCAAAAGCTGGATGAACAAACGAGGTGGCTTCAAATCCATGTGAAACAAATGATTTAGCTTCAAATCAATACGATGTAAAAGGTTTAGCTTCAATTCAATAAGAGGTAGAAGGTTTAGCTTCAAATCAATAGAATATAAAAAGTTTAGCTTCAAATTGTGGCGGACCAGACATAAAAAGACACGTCCTTCAAAAGCGGGGTGTACACATGCCTTTTTCGGGTTTTCTCGACGCAAGGCGTACACCCCGCAATAAAACAATAAAAACGTTGGGACACAGCTTCGGACCATAGGTCCCGGATCACCCCGGTCGGAAAATTTTCGGGAAAGGCCTTCGCCCAATTACCAATTTCAAGGACTTTCCCTACCAATAAATACGAGGACCTCTCGACCGAGAGAAGTCAGTTAGCAAGTTTTCCTCCGACTCTCAACGTGTCCATATTTCTGTATCATCCGTCACTCGTTTACCTTTACCTTCTACACACTGTACCTCATCGCCTTTGTTACAAGTTATATTAAAGTTCTCGTTATATAAAAACCAAAAAAACTCTCGGATTATTTTATACAAACCGTCGCAGTAACCCCTGCGACAAACTGGTGACCCCGACGTGATCCGAGAGTACCGCGAGTGCGTGATAACCGAGAACTTAGTAACTCTTAGTGACATCTCGTTCGGCAACATACGAACTTCGCGATCCGAGTGGTGTTATACAAACAGTGTGAACTTTATTTTTTTTAATTCATACGAAATGACGGACGCCAGCCCCATCCAAACTACCGCCACCGGTGTAGAGGTAAATTAAATTAATATACGCGTACCTAACTTCACACCCGAGGTACCAGCTATGTGGTTTGCACAACTGGAAGGACAGTTTCTCATAGCGGGAATAAAATGCGAGAATAAAAAGTTCTGGTACACAGCCTCGAACTTGGAAACCAAGTATGCAACCGAGGTACAGGATCTAATTATCAACCCTCCAGCTGAAAATCCCTTCAAAATTTTGAAAGAGACGCTCATATCGCGCCTCTCGCAGTCGAACGAATCGCGTCTTCAGCGACTCCTGGAGCGAGAAGAAATGGGGGACCGGAAACCTTCACAGTTTTTGCGGTACCTAAGGGGGCTGGAAAATTCAGTGCCGGACAATATAGTTCGAACTATATGGCTCAACCGGTTGCCGACGCATGTACGAGCAATCCTCGCTACGCACACGGATACGACGTTGGAGAAACTCGGCCTACTCGCCGACCAAATAGTGGAACTCGCACCGAGAGCACACGTAGCCAGCATCGACAGGACACCCGCCCCGGACAACAATTTGGCGCAGCAAGTAGAAGCTTTAACGCGTCAAGTAGCCACGCTGACAGCAATATTAAACGAAAGAGAAGCCCGACCACGCGCTAAAAACTTCACGCGAGGCAGATCACGGCAACGTAGCCATAGTCGTGGTAAGCAAGGTATGTGTTGGTACCACGCACGCTTCGCGGATAAAGCCATAAAATGCATTTCTCCGTGCACCGCGAATCCGGGAAACTCAAATCCTCGTCAATAATCGCGGCAACATATGACGAGTTCCCTACAAGCCGCCTTTTTATCACCGAAAAAGCGTCAAGGATTCAATACCTTATTGATACTGGCGCGGACGTGAGCGTTTACCCTCGGACGTACTTATCGACGAACCCGCCGCGCTCAAATTACGAAATGTTTGCGGCAAACGGTACAAGGATCCCCACATACGGGACAATTACGCTGAGAGTCGACTTCGATCTACGTCGCGAGTTAATATGGCGATTTATTGTAGCGGATATCGCTAAACCAATCATCGGCGCGGATTTCCTAGGTCATTTTGGGTTACTCGTCGACATCAAAAACAGATGTTTAGTCGATGGCACAACATCGCGAACTACGCAAGGCTCAATAGTACGGGACAAATTTGTCACAATCAAGACAATTCACGGCGATACGCAATATCACGCCTTACTTTCACGATACAGTGAAATAACACATCCCGCGGGTACGCCTAGCGCTGCAAAACACAGTATCGAGCACCATATTGAAACGACCCCCGGAACGCCTATCTCTCACAAAGTCTGACGACTCGCACCGGACCGCTATAAAGCAGCAAAAGCGGAATTTGACCTGCTGCTCAAGCAAGGGATTATTCGACCTTCTAAGAGCCCATGGTCATCACCGTTGCACATGGTCACGAAAAAAAACGGAGAATGGCGCCCTTGCGTCGACTACCGCGGGTTGAATAAACGAACAATTCCGAATAGATATCCCATACGACGCATCGAAGATTTCTCACAAAATCTACACGGGAAAACAATCTTCTCAACCATCGACCTCGTGCGCGCTTACCACCAGATACCGATAGCTGCGGAGGATATTCCAAAAACCGCCGTAATTACACCTTTTGGTTTATTTGAATATTTATACGGACCCTTCGGCCTTTGCGAGATAGCTCAAACTTTTCAGAGATTCATAGACGAAGTTACGTGAGGTTTGGATTTCGTCTTCGCCTATCTCGACGATTTTTTAATAGCTTCCGCAAACCCGAGCGAACATCTGCAACACCTCGAGATTATTCTCAAAAGATTTAAGGAATATGTCATAAACCCAAGCAAATGCGTATTCGGAGCCTCTCAGGTCAAATTTCTCGGCTACCAGGTAGACGAGAAGGGAACTCGCCCACCCGAACATAAGGTCGACGCCGTAAAAAACTTCCCTCATCCGACAACCGTAAAACAATTACGCCGTTTCCTTGGGATGGTTAACTTCTACCGTCGATTCCTGCCAGCAGCTGCGACACGACAAAAGCCCCTTAACGGCCTACTGACAGGCCCAAAAATGACAGGTAACAAACATATCAATTGGACCGAAGAGGCCAAACAAGCTTTCGTCGCAATAAAAGAAGGCCTAGCCAACGCCACGCTGTTGGTACATCCAGCAATAAATGCTCCATTATCAATAACTGTGGACGCTTCTGACCACGCGATAGGAGCCGTTTTGCAACAAAGGACAAACAACGATTGGCAACCCCTTGGATTTTTCTCTCGCCCCCTGACAAAAACTCAAGCTAAGTATAGCGCGTACGATCGCGAGCTTCTCGCTATTTACGAAGCCATAAAGTACTTCATTTACGCTGTAGAAGGCAGAAACTTCACCATATTCACAGATCACAAACCGCTTACTTATGTTTTTAACCAAAAGAAAGAAAAATCCCCAAGGCAGTTCCGTTACTTTGATTAAATTTCACAATTCACATCGGACATAAAACATATTTCGGGCATAAATAATGTAGTCGCAGACGCTCTATCGAGAATCGAAGAAATCGAAGAGATTTCTTGCAGCTCTCGCCGCAGCACAAACCGATGACGAAGAACTACAACATTTATTGCAATCCGATACAAACCTATAACTAAAATCTATTTTCTTTGAACCGTGTAAAGCCAACATCTACTGCGATATTTCTACACAGAGAGCCCGCCCTTATATCGTACCGTCATTCCGCAAGAAGGTTTTCCAACGGATCCATGGATTAGCCCACCCAGGTACACGGGCCACCATAAAACTTATCTCAGAAAGGTTTGTGTGGCCATCCATGCGGAAAGATTGCACACAATGGGTTCGAACATGCATACAATGCCAAAAATCAAAAATATCTAAGCACGTGTCTTCACCTATAGGCAAATTCGAAACACCAAGCGCTAGATTCCAACACATTCATATGGACATAGTTGGACCGATAACATCCTCAGAAGGTTTCAAGTACTGCGTAACGTGCGTGGACCGATTCACGCAATGGCCCGAAGCCTGGCCAGTGGAAGAAATCACCGCAGAAGCAGTCGCAAAAGTTTTTATGAACTGGATTAGCCGCTTCGGAGTCCCCGCGAGAATAACAACCGACCAAGGAAGACAGTTCACTTCACAGTTATTCAAAGAATTAACCCGTTTGATTGGCGCCTCACACCTTGTGACAACTGCATACCACCCGCAAGCCAACGGAATGGTTGAACGATTCCATAGGCAACTCAAAGCAGGAATCATGTGTCATGAAGACAACAAATGGACCCAACGACTTCCTATTGTTTTATTAGGCATTAGATCAGCACCCAAAGAAGATCTACAGGCAAGATCAACAGAGCTAGTATATGGAGAAAGTGTCCGTTTACCAGGAGAATTTTTCGAAAACCATAAAGTACAGGATACCAATGATTTCGTAAAACAACTACGCCAGCATATCAAGGAAATTAAACCAACAGCTCCGGTTAAACACGGAGAGAAAAAGCCTTTTATTTTTAAAGACCTAGCAACGTCGCAACAAGTCTTCGTTCGCCATGACGCGGTAAGAAAACCCTTACAGCCACCATACGATGGACCATATACAGTAATCGACCGCGCAACAAAATATTTTACCCTTGATATCACCGGAAAACATACAAAAATCTCCATCGACCGCCTTAAACCAGCATATTTATTAGAAGATGCCGCAAACAATAATACACAACACAACAAGACTAACCTGCAACCAGAAGTACAAGCACAAGGCACTTCAAACGTACCAACAACAACACGTTCCGGTAGAAGAGTAAAATTTCCAGACTTCTTCGGAATGCCGTTAGCTCACGAACATACTTATTAATATACTCCGATATATCTTGCGTACGCATATTATAAACCATGAAAAGTGCTGTCCACTACTAATACCATTATCAATGTTATAAGCGACATATTCACACCGTAAAATGTATATATTTTAGATTACCACGTTGATTTCCCATAGGTATAATATTTTTTTTTCAACCAATTTTGTACCTTAGCGTTAATCACTGGAAGGGGGGTGAATGTGGCGGACCAGACATAAAAAGACACGTCCTTCAAAAACGGGGTGTACACATGCCTTTTTCGGGTTTTCCCGACGCAAGGCGTACACCCCGCAATAAAACAATAAAAACGTTGGGACACAGCTTCGGACCATAGGTCCCGGATCACCCCGGTCGGAAAATCTTCGGGAAAGGCCTTCGCCCTTCCCGAGAACTTTCCCTTACCAATTTCAAGGACTTTCCCTACCAATAAATACGAGGACCTCTCGACCGAGAGAAGTCAGTTAGCAAGTTTTCCTCCGACTCTCAACGTGTCCATATTTCTGTATCATCCGTCACTCGTTTACCTTTACCTTCTACACACTGTACCTCATCGCCTTTGTTACAAGTTATATTAAAGTTCTCGTTTATAAAAACCAAAAGAACTCTCGGATTATTTTATACAAACCGTCGCAGTAACCCCTGCGACAAAAAATCAATGCGATGTAGAAGGTTTAGCTTCAAATCCATACGAAACAAATGATTTAGCTTCAAATCAATTCGAAGGACAAGGCTTAGATTCAAATCCATGCGAAACAAATTATTTAGCTTCAAATGAATGCGAAGTAGAAGGCTTAGCTTCAAATCCATGCAAAACAAATGGTTTAGCTACAAATTCTTGTGATATACGTTATTTATATACAACTGCATGCGAAACAAACGAGTTAGCTTCAAATCCATGCGATACACATGATTCAGCTTCAAATCAATACGATGTAGAAGGTTTAGCTTCAAATCCATGCGACACATATGATTTAGCTTCAAATACTTGCGATAAATGTGATATAGGTTCAAAAGCTGGAGGAACAAACGAGGTGGCTTCAATTCCATGCGAGACACTTGATTTAGCTTCAAATCAATGCGATGTAGAAGGTTTAGCTTCAAGTCCAAGCGTAACACAAGATTTAGCTTCAAATACTTGCGATATAAGTGATATAGCTTCGAATACAGGCGAAACGAACGAGTTAGCTTCAAATCCATGCGAAACACATGATTCAGCTGCAAATCAATGCGATGTAGAAGGTTTAGCTTCAAATCCATGCGAAACACATTATTTAGCTGCAAATCAGTGCGAAGTAGAAGGCTCGGGTTCAAATCAATGTGATTCAAATGGTTCATCTTCAAATACTTGTGAATGACATGATTGAGCTTCAACTGCATGCAAAACACATGATTTAGCTTCAAATCAATGCGATGTAGAAGGTTTAGCTTCAAATCCATGCAAAACACGTGATTTATCTTCCAATTAATGCGAAGTAGAAGGCTTAGCTTCAAATCCATGCGAATCAAATGATTTAGCTTCAAATACTTGTGATATACGTTATTTAGATTTAACTGCATGCGCAACGAACGAGTTAGCTTCAAATCCATGCGAAACACATGATTTAGCTGCAAATCAATGCGATGAAGAAGGTTTAGCTTCAAATCCATGCGAAACAAATGATATAGCTTCAAACACATGGGGTGTAAGTGATATAGCTTCAAATGAAGACTAATCAATCGTGTTAGCTTCAAAATCCATGCGATACACATGATTTAGCTTCAAATCAATGCGATGTAGAAGGTTTAGCTTCAAATCCATGCGAAACAAATGATTTAGCATGAGATACTTCTGATATAACTGATATAGCTTCAAATGCAGGGGAAACAAACGAGTTAGCATCAAACCCATGCAAAACACATGATTTAGCTGCAAATCAATGCGATGTAGAAGGTTTAGCTTCAAAACAATAAGAGGTAGAAGGTTTAGCTTCAAATCAATAGAATGTAGAAGGTTTAGCTTCCAATCAATGCGATGTAGAAGGTTTAGCTTCAAATCCATACGAAACACATGATTTACCTTCAAATCAATTCGAAGGACAAGGCTTAGATTCAAATCCATGCGAAACAAATGATTTAGCTTCAAATCAATACGATGTAGAAGGTTTAGCTTCAAATCCATGCGATACACATGATTTAGCTTCAAATCAATGCGATGTAGTAGGTTCAGCTTCAAATCCATGCGGCACATATGATTTAGCTTTAAATACTTGCGATATAAGTGACATAGTTTCAAATGGAGGCAAAACGGACGAGTTAGCTTCAAATCCATGCGAGACACATGATTCAGCTGCAAATCAATGCGATGTAGAAGGATTAGCTTCAAATCCATGCGATGTAGAAGGTTTAGCTTCAAATCCATACGAAACACATGATTTACCTTCAAATCAGTTCGAAGGACAAGGCTTAGATTCAAATCCATGCGAAACAAATGATTTAGCTTCAAATCAATACGATGTAGAAGGTTTAGCTTCAAATCCATGCGAAACAAATGATATAGCTTCAAACACTTGGGGTGTAAGTGATATAGCTTCAAATGAAGACTAATCAAACGAGTTAGCTTCAAAATCCACGCGATACACATGATTTAGCTTCAAATAATAGCGATATATGTGATATAGATTCGACTGCAGGCGAAACGAAGGAGTTAGCTTCAAATCCATGCGAAACACATGATTTAGCTGCAAATCAATGCGATTAGAAGGTTTAGCTTCAAAACAATAAGATGTAGAAGGTTTAGCTTCAAATCAATAGAATGTAGAAGGTTTAGCTTCAAATCAATGCGATGTAGAAGGTTTAGCTTCAAATCCATACGAAACACATGATTTAGCTTCAAATCAATTCGAAGGACAAGGCTTAGATTCAAATCCATTCGAAACAAATGATTTAGCTTCAAATCAGTGCGATGTGGAAGGTTTAGCTTCAAATCCATGCGATACACAAGATTTAGTTTCAAATCAATGCGATGTAGTAGGTTCAGCTTCAAATCCATGCGACACATATGATTTAGATTCAAATTCTTGCGATATAAGTGATATAGCTTCAAAAGCTGTAGGAACAAACGAGGTAGCTTCAATTCCATGCGAGGCACATGATTTAGCTTCAAATACTAGCGATATAAGTCATGTAGATTCAACTGCAGGCGAACCGAACGAGTTAGTTTCTAATCCATGCGATACACATGATTCAGCTTCAAATCAATGCGATGTAGAAGGTTTAGCTTCAAATCCAAGCGACACATATGATTTAGCTTCAAATACTTGCGATAAAAGTGATATAGGTTCAAAAGCTGGAGGAACAAACGAGGTGGCTTCAATTCCATGCGAGACACTTGATTTAGCTTCAAATCAATGCGATGTAGAAGGTTTAGCTTCAAGTCCAAGCGTAACACAAGATTTAGCTTCAAATACTTGCGATATAAGTGATATAGCTTCGAATACAGGCGAAACGAACGAGTTAGCTTCAAATCCATGCGAAACACATGATTCAGCTGCAAATCAATGCGATGTAGAAGGTTTAGCTTCAAATCCATGCGAAACACATTATTTAGCTGCAAATCAGTGCGAAGTAGAAGGCTCGGGTTCAAATCAATGTGATTCAAATGGTTCATCTTCAAATACTTGTGAATGACATGATTGAGCTTCAACTGCATGCAAAACACATGATTTAGCTTCAAATCAATGCGATGTAGAAGGTTTAGCTTCAAATCCATGCAAAACACGTGATTTATCTTCCAATTAATACGAAGTAGAAGGCTTAGCTTCAAATCCATGCGAATCAAATGGTTTAGCTTCAAATACATGTGATATACATTATTTAGATTTAACTGCATGCGCAACAAACGAGTTAGCTTCAAATCCATGCGAAACACATGATTTAGCTGCAAATCAATGCGATGAAGATGGTTTAGCTTCAAATCCATGCGAAACAAATAATATAGCTTCAAACACATAGGGTGTAAGTGATATAGCTTAAAATGAAGACTAATCAATCGTGTTAGCTTCAAAATCCATGCCATACACATGATTTAGCTTCAAATCAATGCGATGTAGAAGGTTTAGCTTCAAATCCAAGCGAAACAAAAGATTTAGCATCAGATACTTCTGATATAACTGATATAGCTTCAAATGCAGGGGAAACAAACGAGTTAGCATCAAACCCATGCAAAACACATGATTTAGCTGCAAATCAATGCGATGTAGAAGGTTTAGCTTCAAAACAATAAGAGGTAGAAGGTTTAGCTTCAAATCAATAGAATGTAGAAGGTTTAGCTTCCAATCAATGCGATGTAGAAGGTTTAGCTTCAAATCCATACGAAACACATGATTTACCTTCAAATCAATTCGAAGGACAAGGCTTAGATTCAAATCCATGCGAAACAAATGATTTAGCTTCAAATCAATACGATGTAGAAGGTTTAGCTTCAAATCCATGTGATACACATGATTTAGCTTCAAATCAATGCGATGTAGTAGGTTCAGCTTCAAATCCATGCGGCACATATGATTTAGCTTTAAATACTTGCGATATAAGTGACATAGTTTCAAATGGAGGCAAAACGGACGAGTTAGCTTCAAATCCATGCGAGACACATGATTCAGCTGCAAATCAATGCGATGTAGAAGGATTAGCTTCAAATCCATGCGATGTAGAAGGTTTAGCTTCAAATCCATACGAAACACATGATTTACCTTCAAATCAGTTCGAAGGACAAGGCTTAGATTCAAATCCATGCGAAACAAATGATTTAGCTTCAAATCAATACGATGTAGAAGGTTTAGCTTCAAATCCATGCGAAACAAATGATATAGCTTCAAACACTTGGGGTGTAAGTGATATAGCTTCAAATGAAGACTAATCAAACGAGTTAGCTTCAAAATCCACGCGATACACATGATTTAGCTTCAAATAATAGCGATATATGTGATATAGATTCGACTGCAGGCGAAACGAAGGAGTTAGCTTCAAATCCATGCGAAACACATGATTTAGCTGCAAATCAATGCGATTAGAAGGTTTAGCTTCAAAACAATAAGATGTAGAAGGTTTAGCTTCAAATCAATAGAATGTAGAAGGTTTAGCTTCAAATCAATGCGATGTAGAAGGTTTAGCTTCAAATCCATACGAAACACATGATTTAGCTTCAAATCAATTCGAAGGACAAGGCTTAGATTCAAATCCATTCGAAACAAATGATTTAGCTTCAAATCAGTGCGATGTGGAAGGTTTAGCTTCAAATCCATGCGATACACAAGATTTAGCTTCAAATCAATGCGATGTAGTAGGTTCAGCTTCAAATCCATGCGACACATATGATTTAGATTCAAATTCTTGCGATATAAGTGATATAGCTTCAAAAGCTGTAGGAACAAACGAGGTAGCTTCAATTCCATGCGAGGCACATGATTTAGCTTCAAATACTAGCGATATAAGTCATGTAGATTCAACTGCAGGCGAACCGAACGAGTTAGTTTCTAATCCATGCGATACACATGATTCAGCTTCAAATCAATGCGATGTAGAAGGTTTAGCTTCAAATCCAAGCGACACATATGATTTAGCTTCAAATACTTGCGATAAAAGTGATATAGGTTCAAAAGCTGGAGGAACAAACGAGGTGGCTTCAATTCCATGCGAGACACTTGATTTAGCTTCAAATCAATGCGATGTAGAAGGTTTAGCTTCAAGTCCAAGCGTAACACAAGATTTAGCTTCAAATACTTGCGATATAAGTGATATAGCTTCGAATACAGGCGAAACGAACGAGTTAGCTTCAAATCCATGCGAAACACATGATTCAGCTGCAAATCAATGCGATGTAGAAGGTTTAGCTTCAAATCCATGCGAAACACATTATTTAGCTGCAAATCAGTGCGAAGTAGAAGGCTCGGGTTCAAATCAATGTGATTCAAATGGTTCATCTTCAAATACTTGTGAATGACATGATTGAGCTTCAACTGCATGCAAAACACATGATTTAGCTACAAATCAATGCGATGTAGAAGGTTTAGCTTCAAATCCATGCAAAACACGTGATTTATCTTCCAATTAATGCGAAGTAGAAGGCTTAGCTTCAAATCCATGCGAATCAAATGGTTTAGCTTCAAATACATGTGATATACATTATTTAGATTTAACTGCATGCGCAACAAACGAGTTAGCTTCAAATCCATGCGAAACACATGATTTAGCTGCAAATCAATGCGATGAAGATGGTTTAGCTTCAAATCCATGCGAAACAAATAATATAGCTTCAAACACATAGGGTGTAAGTGATATAGCTTAAAATGAAGACTAATCAATCGTGTTAGCTTCAAAATCCATGCCATACACATGATTTAGCTTCAAATCAATGCGATGTAGAAGGTTTAGCTTCAAATCCAAGCGAAACAAAAGATTTAGCATCAGATACTTCTGATATAACTGATATAGCTTCAAATGCAGGGGAAACAAACGAGTTAGCATCAAACCCATGCAAAACACATGATTTAGCTGCAAATCAATGCGATGTAGAAGGTTTAGCTTCAAAACAATAAGAGGTAGAAGGTTTAGCTTCAAATCAATAGAATGTAGAAGGTTTAGCTTCCAATCAATGCGATGTAGAAGGTTTAGCTTCAAATCCATACGAAACACATGATTTACCTTCAAATCAATTCGAAGGACAAGGCTTAGATTCAAATCCATGCGAAACAAATGATTTAGCTTCAAATCAATACGATGTAGAATGTTTAGCATCAAATCCATGCGATACACATGATTTAGCTTCAAATCAATGTGATGTGGTAGGTTCAGCTTCAAATCCATGCGGCACATATGATTTAGCTTTAAATACTTGCGATATAAGTGACATAGTTTCAAATGGAGGCAAAACGGACGAGTTAGCTTCAAATCCATGCGAGACACATGATTCAGCTGCAAATCAATGCGATGTAGAAGGATTAGCTTCAAATCCATGCGATGTAGAAGGTTTAGCTTCAAATCCATACGAAACACATGATTTACCTTCAAATCAGATCGAAGGACAAGGCTTAGATTCAAATCCATGCGAAACAAATGATTTAGCTTCAAATCAATACGATGTAGAAGGTTTAGCTTCAAATCCATGCGAAACAAATGATATACCTTCAAACACTTGGGGTGTAAGTGATATAGCTTCAAATGAAGACTAATCAAACGAGTTAGCTTCAAAATCCACGCGATACACATGATTTAGCTTCAAATAATAGCGATATATGTGATGTAGATTCGACTGCAGGCGAAACGAAGGAGTTAGCTTCAAATCCATGCGAAACACATGATTTAGCTCCAAATCAATGCGATTAGAAGGTTTAGCTTCAAAACAATAAGATGTAGAAGGTTTAGCTTCAAATCAATTGAATGTAGAAGGTTTAGCTTCAAATCAATGCGATGTAGAAGGTTTAGCTTCAAATCCATACGAAACACATGATTTAGCTTCAAATCAATTCGAAGGACAAGGCTTAGATTCAAATCCATTCGAAACAAACGATTTAGCTTCAAATCAGTTCGATGTGGAAGGTTTAGCTTCAAATCCATGCGATACACAAGATTTAGCTTCAAATCAATGCGATGTAGTAGGTTCAGCTTCAAATCCATGCGACACATATGATTTAGATTCAAATTCTTGCGATATAAGTGATATAGCTTCAAAAGCTGTAGGAACAAACGAGGTAGCTTCAAAATCCACGCGATACACATGATTTAGCTTCAAATACTAGCGATATAAGTCATGTAGATTCAACTGCAGGCGAACCGAACGAGTTAGTTTCTAATCCATGCGAAACACATTATTTAGCTGCAAATCAATGCGATGTAGAAGGTTTAGCTTCAAGACAATAAGAGGTAGAAGGTTTAGCTTCAAATCAATAGTATGTAGAAGGTTTAGCTTCAAATCCATGCGATACACATGATTAAGCTTCAAATCAATGCGATGTAGATAGTTTGCTTCAAATCCATACGAAACACATGATTTAGCTTCAAATCAATTCGAAGGACAAGGCTTAGATTCAAATCCATGCGAAACAAATGATTTAGCTTCAAATACTTGCGATATAAGTGATGTAGGTTCAACTGCAGGCGAAACGAACGAGTTAGCTTCAAATCCATACGAAACGCATGATTTAGCTGCAAATCAATGTGATGTAGAAGTTTTAGCTTCAAATCCATACGAAACAGATGATTTAGCTTCATATCAATTCGATGTAGAAGGTTCAGCTTCAAATCCATGCGACACATATGATTTAGCTTCAAATACTTTCGATATAAGTGATATAGCTTCAAAAGCTGGAGGAACAAACGAGGAAGCTTCAATTCCATACGAAACAAATGATTTAACTTCAAATCAATGGGAAGTAGAAGGCTTAGCTTCAGATGCATGCGATAAACAAGATTTCGCTTCAAATCAATGCGATGTAGAAGGATTAGCTTCAAATCAATGCGAAACACATTATTTAGCTGCAAATCAGTGCGAAGTAGAAGGCTCGGGTTCAAATCAATGCAATTCAAATGGTTCATCCTCAAATACTTGTGAAAGACATGATTTAGCTTCAACTGCATGCGAAACACATGATTTAGCTTCAAATCAATGCGATGTAGAAGGTTTAGCTTCAAATCCACGCGAAACAAATGATTTAGCTTCAAATACTTGGGGTATAATTGATATAGCTTCAAATGAAGACTAATCAAACGAGTTAGCTTCAAAATCCACGCGATACACATGATTTAGCTTCAAATACTAGCGATATAAGTCATGTAGATTCAACTGCAGGCAAAACGAACGAGTTAGCTTGAAATCCTTGCGAAACACATGATTTAGCTGCAAATCAATGTGATGTAGAAGGTTTAGCTTCAAAATCCACTCGATACACATGATTTAGCTTCAAACCCTTGCGATATAAGTGATGTACATTCTACTGCAGGCAAAACGAACGAGTTAGCTTGAAATCCTTGCGAAACACATGATTTAGCTGCAAATCAATGTGATGTAGAAGGTTTAGCTTCAAATCCATGCGATACACATGATTTATCTTCAAATCAATGCGATGTAGTAGGTTCAGCTTCAAATCCATGCGGCACATATGATTTAGCTTTAAATACTTGCGATATAAGTGACATAGTTTCAAATGGATGCAAAACGGACGAGTTAGCTTCAAATCCATGCGAGACACATGATTCAGCTGCAAATCAATGCGATGTAGAAGGATTAGCTTCAAATCCATGCGATGTAGAAGGTTTAGCTTCAAATCCATACGAAACACATGGTTTACCTTCAAATCTGTTCGAAGGACAAGGCTTAGATTCAAATCCATGCGAAACAAATGATTTAGCTTCAAATCAATACGATGTAGAAGGTTTAGCTTCAAATCCATGCGAAACAAATGATATAGCTTCAAACACTTGGGGTGTAAGTGATATAGCTTCAAATGAAGACTAATCAAACGAGTTAGCTTCAAAATCCATGCGAAACACATGATTTAGCTGCAAATCAATGCGATTAGAAGGTTTAGCTTCAAAACAATAAGATGTAGAAGGTTTAGCTTCAAATCAATAGAATGTAGAAGGTTTAGCTTCAAATCAATGCGATGTAGAAGGTTTAGCTTCAAATCCATACGAAACACATGATTTAGCTTCAAATCAATTCGAAGGACAAGGCTTAGATTCAAACCCTTGCGAAACAAATGATTTAGCTTCAAATGAATGCGAAGTAGAAGGCTTAGCTTCAAATCCATGCAAAACAAATGGTTTAGCTACAAATACTTGTGATATACATTATTTAGCTACAACTGCATGCGAAACGAACGAGTTAGCTTCAAATCCATGCGATACACATGATTTAGCTTCAAATCCATGCGATACACAAGATTTAGCTTCAAATCAATGCGATGTAGAAGGTTCAGCTTCAAATCCATACGGAACACATGATTTAGCTTCAAATCAATTCGAAATACAATGCTTAGATTCAAATCCATGCGAAACAAATGATTTAGCTTCAAACACTTGGAGTATAAGTGAAATAGCTTCAAATGCAGACTAATGAAACAAGTTAGCTACAAAATCCACGCGATATACATGATTTAGCTTCAAATACTTGCGATATTAGTGATGTAGGTTCAACTGCAGGCGAAACGAACGAGTTAGCTTCAAATCCATGCGAAACACATGATTTAGCTGCAAATCAATGTGATGTAGAAGGTTTAGCTTCAAATCCATGCGATACACAAGATTTAGATTCAAATCAATGCGATGTAGAAGGTTCAGCTTCAAATCCATGCGACACATATTATTTATCTCCAAATACTTGCGATATAAGTGATATAGCTTCAAAAGCTGGAGGAACAAACGAGGAAGCTTCAATTCCATGCGAAACAAATGATTTAACTTCAAATCAATGCGATGTAGAAGGTTCAGCTTCAACTCCATGCGACACATATGATTTAGCTTCAAATACTTGCGATATAAGTGATATAGCTTGAAAAGCTGTAGGAACAAACGAGGTAGCTACAATTCCATGCGAGACACATGATGTAGCTTCAAATAAATGCGAAGTAGAAGGCGTAGCTTCAAATCCATACGAAACACATGATTTAGCTTCAAATAAATGCGGTGTAGATGGTTTAGCTTCAAATCCACGCGAAACAAATGAGTTAGCTTCAAACACTTGGGGTACAAGTGATATAGCTTCTAATGCAGACTGATCAAACGAGTTAGCTTCAAAATCCACGCGATACACATGATTTAGCTTCAATTACTTGCGATATAAGTGATGTAGGTTCATCTGCAGGCGAAACGAACGAGTTAGCTTCAAATCCATGCGAAACACATAATTTAGCTGCAAATCAATGTGATGTAGAAGGTTTAGCTTCAAATCCATGCGATACACAAGATTTAGATTCCAATCAATGCGATGTAGAAAGTTCAGCATCAAATCCATGCGACACATATGAATTAGCTTCAAGTACTTGCGATATAAGTGATATAGCTTCAAAAGCTGGAGGAACAAACGAGGTGGCTTCAATTCCAAGCGAAACAAATGATTTAGCTTCAAATCAATGCGAAGTAGAAGGCGTAGCTTCAAATCCATGCAAAACAAATGGTTTAGCTACAAATACTTGTGATATACATTATTTAGCTACAACTGCATGCGAAACGAACGAGTTAGCTTCAAATCCATGCGATACACATGATTTAGCTTCAAATCCATGCGATACACAAGATTTAGCTTCAAATCAATGCGTTGTAGAAGGTTTAACTTCAAATCCATGCGATACACAAGATTTAGCTTCAAATCAATGCAATGTAGTAGGTTCAGCTTCAAATCCATGCGACACATATGATTTAGCTTCAAATACTTCCGATATAAGTGATATAGCTTCATAAGCTGTAGGAACAAACGAGGTAGCTTTAATTCCATGCGAGACACATGATTTAGCTTCAAATCAATGCGATGTAGAAGGTTCAGCTTCAAATCCATACGAAACACATGATTTCGCTTCAAATCAATTCGAAGTACAATGCTTAGATTCGAATCCATGCGAAACAAATAGTTTAACTACAAATACTTGTGGTAAACATTATTTAGCTACAACTGCATGCGAAACAAACGAGTTAACTCCAAATCCATGCGATACACATGATTTAGCTTCAAATCAATGCGATGTAGAAGGTTTAGCTTCAAATCCATGCGAAACAAATGATATAGTTTCAAACACTTGGGGTGTAAGTGATATAGCTTCAAATGAAGACTAATCAATCGTGTTAGCTTCAAAATCCATGCGATACACATGATTTAGCTTCAAATCAAGGCGATGTGGAAGGTTTAGCTTCAAATCCATGCGATATAAATGATATAGCTTTAAAAGCAGGAGGAACAAACGAGGTAGCTTAAATTCCATGCGAAACAAATGATTTAGCTTCAAATCAATGCGAAGTAGAAGGCGTAGCTTCAAATCCATGCGAAACAAATGGATTAGCTACAAATACTTGTGATATACATTATTTAGCTACAACTGCATGCGAAACTACCGAGTTAGCTTCAAATCCATGTGAAACAAATGATTTAGCTTCAAATCAATACGATGTAGAAGGTTTAGCTTCAAATCCATGCGATACACAAGATTTAGCTTCAAATCCATGCGATGTAGAAGGTTTAGCTTCAAATCCATACGAAACACATGGTTTACCTTCAAATCTGTTCGAAGGACAAGGCTTAGATTCAAATCCATGCGAAACAAATGATTTAGCTTCAAATCAATACGATGTAGAAGGTTTAGCTTCAAATCCATGCGAAACAAATGATATAGCTTCAAACACTTGGGGTGTAAGTGATATAGCTTCAAATGAAGACTAATCAAACGAGTTAGCTTCAAAATCCACGCGATACGCATGATTTAGCTTCAAATAATAGCGATATATGTGATGTAGATTCGACTGCAGGCGAAACGAAGGAGTTAGCTTCAAATCCATGCGAAACACATGATTTAGCTGCAAATCAATGCGATTAGAAGGTTTAGCTTCAAAACAATAAGATGTAGAAGGTTTAGCTTCAAATCAATAGAATGTAGAAGGCTTAGCTTCAAATCAATGCGATGTAGAAGGTTTAGCTTCAAATCCATACGAAACACATGATTTAGCTTCAAATCAATTCGAAGGACAAGGCTTAGATTCAAACCCTTGCGAAACAAATGATTTAGCTTCAAATGAATGCGAAGTAGAAGGCTTAGCTTCAAATCCATGCAAAACAAATGGTTTAGCTACAAATACTTGTGATATACATTATTTAGCTACAACTGCATGCGAAACGAACGAGTTAGCTTCAAATCCATGCGATACACATGATTTAGCTTCAAATCCATGCGATACACAAGATTTAGCTTCAAATCAATGCGATGTAGAAGGTTCAGCTTCAAATCCATACGGAACACATGATTTAGCTTCAAATCAATTCGAAATACAATGCTTAGATTCAAATCCATGCGAAACAAATGATTTAGCTTCAAACACTTGGAGTATAAGTGAAATAGCTTCAAATGCAGACTAATGAAACAAGTTAGCTACAAAATCCACGCGATATACATGATTTAGCTTCAAATACTTGCGATATTAGTGATGTAGGTTCAACTGCAGGCGAAACGAACGAGTTAGCTTCAAATCCATGCGAAACACATGATTTAGCTGCAAATCAATGTGATGTAGAAGGTTTAGCTTCAAATCCATGCGATACACAAGATTTAGATTCAAATCAATGCGATGTAGAAGGTTCAGCTTCAAATCCATGCGACACATATTATTTATCTCCAAATACTTGCGATATAAGTGATATAGCTTCAAAAGCTGGAGGAACAAACGAGGAAGCTTCAATTCCATGCGAAACAAATGATTTAACTTCAAATCAATGCGATGTAGAAGGTTCAGCTTCAACTCCATGCGACACATATGATTTAGCTTCAAATACTTGCGATATAAGTGATATAGCTTGAAAAGCTGTAGGAACAAACGAGGTAGCTACAATTCCATGCGAGACACATGATGTAGCTTCAAATAAATGCGAAGTAGAAGGCGTAGCTTCAAATCCATACGAAACACATGATTTAGCTTCAAATAAATGCGGTGTAGATGGTTTAGCTTCAAATCCACGCGAAACAAATGAGTTAGCTTCAAACACTTGGGGTACAAGTGATATAGCTTCTAATGCAGACTGATCAAACGAGTTAGCTTCAAAATCCACGCGATACACATGATTTAGCTTCAATTACTTGCGATATAAGTGATGTAGGTTCATCTGCAGGCGAAACGAACGAGTTAGCTTCAAATCCATGCGAAACACATAATTTAGCTGCAAATCAATGTGATGTAGAAGGTTTAGCTTCAAATCCATGCGATACACAAGATTTAGATTCCAATCAATGCGATGTAGAAAGTTCAGCATCAAATCCATGCGACACATATGAATTAGCTTCAAGTACTTGCGATATAAGTGATATAGCTTCGAAAGCTGGAGGAACAAACGAGGTGGCTTCAATTCCAAGCGAAACAAATGATTTAGCTTCAAATCAATGCGAAGTAGAAGGCGTAGCTTCAAATCCATGCAAAACAAATGGTTTAGCTACAAATACTTGTGATATACATTATTTAGCTACAACTGCATGCGAAACGAACGAGTTAGCTTCAAATCCATGCGATACACATGATTTAGCTTCAAATCCATGCGATACACAAGATTTAGCTTCAAATCAATGCGTTGTAGAAGGTTTAACTTCAAATCCATGCGATACACAAGATTTAGCTTCAAATCAATGCAATGTAGTAGGTTCAGCTTCAAATCCATGCGACACATATGATTTAGCTTCAAATACTTCCGATATAAGTGATATAGCTTCATAAGCTGTAGGAACAAACGAGGTAGCTTTAATTCCATGCGAGACACATGATTTAGCTTCAAATCAATGCGATGTAGAAGGTTCAGCTTCAAATCCATACGAAACACATGATTTCGCTTCAAATCAATTCGAAGTACAATGCTTAGATTCGAATCCATGCGAAACAAATAGTTTAACTACAAATACTTGTGGTAAACATTATTTAGCTACAACTGCATGCGAAACAAACGAGTTAACTCCAAATCCATGCGATACACATGATTTAGCTTCAAATCAATGCGATGTAGAAGGTTTAGCTTCAAATCCATGCGAAACAAATGATATAGTTTCAAACACTTGGGGTGTAAGTGATATAGCTTCAAATGAAGACTAATCAATCGTGTTAGCTTCAAAATCCATGCGATACACATGATTTAGCTTCAAATCAAGGCGATGTGGAAGGTTTAGCTTCAAATCCATGCGATATAAATGATATAGCTTTAAAAGCAGGAGGAACAAACGAGGTAGCTTAAATTCCATGCGAAACAAATGATTTAGCTTCAAATCAATGCGAAGTAGAAGGCGTAGCTTCAAATCCATGCGAAACAAATGGATTAGCTACAAATACTTGTGATATACATTATTTAGCTACAACTGCATGCGAAACTACCGAGTTAGCTTCAAATCCATGTGAAACAAATGATTTAGCTTCAAATCAATACGATGTAGAAGGTTTAGCTTCAAATCCATGCGATACACATGATTTAGCTTCAAATCAATGCGATGTAGTAGGTTCAGCTTCAAATCCATGCGGCACATATGATTTAGCTTTAAATACTTGCGATATAAGTGACATAGTTTCAAATGGAGGCAAAACGGACGAGTTAGCTTCAAATCCATGCGAGACACATGATTCAGCTGCAAATCAATGCGATGTAGAAGGATTAGCTTCAAATCCATGCGATGTAGAAGGTTTAGCTTCAAATCCATACGAAACACATGATTTACCTTCAAATCAGTTCGAAGGACAAGGCTTAGATTCAAATCCATGCGAAACAAATGATTTAGCTTCAAATCAATACGATGTAGAAGGTTTAGCTTCAAATCCATGCGAAACAAATGATATAGCTTCAAACACTTGGGGTGTAAGTGATATAGCTTCAAATGAAGACTAATCAAACGAGTTAGCTTCAAAATCCACGCGATACACATGATTTAGCTTCAAATAATAGCGATATATGTGATATAGATTCGACTGCAGGCGAAACGAAGGAGTTAGCTTCAAATCCATGCGAAACACATGATTTAGCTGCAAATCAATGCGATTAGAAGGTTTAGCTTCAAAACAATAAGATGTAGAAGGTTTAGCTTCAAATCAATAGAATGTAGAAGGTTTAGCTTCAAATCAATGCGATGTAGAAGGTTTAGCTTCAAATCCATACGAAACACATGATTTAGCTTCAAATCAATTCGAAGGACAAGGCTTAGATTCAAATCCATTCGAAACAAATGATTTAGCTTCAAATCAGTGCGATGTGGAAGGTTTAGCTTCAAATCCATGCGATACACAAGATTTAGCTTCAAATCAATGCGATGTAGTAGGTTCAGCTTCAAATCCATGCGACACATATGATTTAGATTCAAATTCTTGCGATATAAGTGATATAGCTTCAAAAGCTGTAGGAACAAACGAGGTAGCTTCAATTCCATGCGAGGCACATGATTTAGCTTCAAATACTAGCGATATAAGTCATGTAGATTCAACTGCAGGCGAACCGAACGAGTTAGTTTCTAATCCATGCGATACACATGATTCAGCTTCAAATCAATGCGATGTAGAAGGTTTAGCTTCAAATCCAAGCGACACATATGATTTAGCTTCAAATACTTGCGATAAAAGTGATATAGGTTCAAAAGCTGGAGGAACAAACGAGGTGGCTTCAATTCCATGCGAGACACTTGATTTAGCTTCAAATCAATGCGATGTAGAAGGTTTAGCTTCAAATCCAAGCGACACATATGATTTAGCTTCAAATTCTTGCGATATAAGTGATATAGCTTCAAAAGCTGTAGGAACAAACGAGGTAGCTTCAATTCCATGCGAGGCACATGATTTAGCTTCAAATACTAGCGATATAAGTCATGTAGATTCAACTGCAGGCGAACCGAACGAGTTAGTTTCTAATCCATGCGATACACATGATTCAGCTTCAAATCAATGCGATGTAGAAGGTTTAGCTTCAAATCCAAGCGACACATATGATTTAGCTTCAAATTCTTGCGATATAAGTGATATAGCTTCAAAAGCTGTAGGAACAAACGAGGTAGCTTCAATTCCATGCGAGGCACATGATTTAGCTTCAAATACTAGCGATATAAGTCATGTAGATTCAACTGCAGGCGAACCGAACGAGTTAGTTTCTAATCCATGCGATACACATGATTCAGCTTCAAATCAATGCGATGTAGAAGGTTTAGCTTCAAATCCAAGCGACACATATGATTTAGCTTCAAATACTTGCGATATAAGTGATATAGCTTCAAAAGCAGGAGGAACAAACGAGGTGCCTTCAATTCCATGCGAAACAAATGGTTTAGCTACAAATACTTGTGATATACATTATTTAGCTACAACTGCATGCGAAACTAACGCGTTAGCTTCAAATCTATGCGAAACACACGATTTATCTTCACATCAATGCGATGTAGAAGGTTTAGCTTCAAATCCATGCGATACACAAGATTTAGCTTCAAATGAATGCGATGTAGTAGGTTCAGCTACAAATCCATGCGACACATATGATTTAGCTTCAAATCAATTCGAAGGACAAGGCATAGATTCAAATCCATGCGAAACAAATGATTTAGCTTCAAATGAATGCGAAGTAGAAGGCGTAGCTTCAAATCCATGCAAATCAAATGGTTTAACTACAAATGCTTGTGATATAGATTATTTAGCTACAACTGCATGCGAAACTAACGAGTTAGCTTCAAATCCATGCGAAACACACGATTTATCTTCAAATCAATGCGATGTAGAAGGTTTGCTTCAAATCAATAAGAGGTAGATGGTTTAGCTTCGAATCAATAGAATATAGAAGGTTTAGCTTCAAATAAATGCGATGTAGAAGGTTTAGCTTCAAATCCATACGACACACATGATTTAGATTCAAATCAATTCGAAGGACAAGGCATAGATTCAAATCCATGCGAAACAAATGATTTAGCTTCAAATGAATGCGAAGTAGAAGGCTTGGCTTCAAATCCATGCAAAACAAATGGTTTAACTACAAATACTTGTGATATACATTATTTAGCTACAACTGCATGCGAAACAAACGAGTTAACTTCAAATCCATGCGATACACATGATTTAGCTTCAAATCAATGCGATGTAGAAGGTTTAGCTTCAAATCAATGCGATGTAGAAGGATTAGCTTCAAGTCCAAGCGTAACACATGATTTAGCTTCAAATACTTGCGATATAAGTGATATAGCTTCAAAAGCAGGAGGAACAAACGAGGTAGCTTCAATTCCATGCGAAACAAATGATTTAGCTTCAAATCAATGCGAAGTAGAAGGCGTAGCTTCAAATCCAAGCGTAACACATGATTTAGCTTCAAATACTTGCGATATAAGTGATATAGATTCAAAAGCTGGAGGAACAAACGAGGCGGCTTCAATTCCATGCGAAACAAATGATTTAGCTTCAAATCAATGCGAAGTAGAAGGCGTAGCTTCAAATCCGTGCGAAACAAATGGTTTAGCTACAAATACTTGTGATATAGATTATTTAGCTACAACTGCATGCGAAACTAACGAGTTAGCTTCAAATCCATGCGAAACACACGATTTATCTTCAAATCAATGCGATGTAGAAGGTTTCCTTCAAATCAATAAGAGGTAGATGGTTTAGCATCAAATCAATAGAATATTGAAGGTTTAGCTTCAAATCAATGCGATGTAGAAGGTTTAGCTTCAAATCAATGCGATGTAGAAGGTTTAGCTTCAAATCCATACGAAACACATGATTTAGCTTCAAATCAATTCGAAGTACAATGCTTAGATTCAAATCCATGCGAAACAAACGATTTAGCTTCAAATGAATGCAAAATAGAAGGCTTAGCTTCAAATCCATGCAAAACAAATGGTGTAGCTACAAATACTTGTGATATACATCATTTAGCTACAACTGCATGCGAAACGAACGAGTTAGCATAAAATTCATGCGAAACACATTATTTAGCTGCAAATCAGTGCGAAGTAGAAGGCTCGGGTTCAAATCAATGCAATTCAAATGGTTCATCTTCAAATACTTGTGAAAGACATGATTTAGCTTCAATTGCATGCAAAACACATGATTTAGCTTCAAATCCATGCGAAACACATGATTTAGCTGCAAATCAATGCGATGAAGATGGTTTATTTTCAAATCCATGCGAAACAAATGATATAGCTTCAAACACTTGGGGTGTAAGTGATATAGCTTCAAATGAAGACTAATCAAACGAGTTAGCTTCAAATGAATGCGAAGTAGAAGGCTTAGCTTCAAATCCATGCAAAACAAATGGTTTAGCTACAAATACTTGTGATATACATCATTTAGCTACAACTGCATGCGAAACGAACGAGTTAGCTTCAAATTCATGCGAAACACATTATTTAGCTGCAAATCAGTGCGAAGTAGAAGGCTCGGGTTCAAATCAATGCAATTCAAATGGTTCATCTTCAAATACTTGTGAAAGACATGATTTAGCTTCAATTGCATGCAAAACACATGATTTAGCTTCAAATACCAGCGATATAAGTGATGTAGATTCAACTGCAGGCGAAACGAACGAGTTAGCTTCAAATCCATGCGAAACACATGATTTAGCTGCAAATCAATGCGATGTAGAAGGTTTAGCTTCAAAACAATAAGAAGTAGAAGGTTTAGCTTCAAATCAATAGAATGTAGAAGGTTTAGCTTCAAATCAATGCGATGTAGAAGGTTTAGCTTCAAATCCATGCGAAACACATGACTTAGCTGCAAATCAATGTGATGTAGAAGGTTTAGCTTCAAATCAATGCGATGTAGGAGGTTCAGCTTCAAATCCATGCGACACACATGATTTAGCTTCAAATACTTGCGATATAAGTGATATAGATTCAAAAGCTGGAGGAACAAACGAGGCGGGTTCAATTCCATGCGAAACAAATGATTTAGCTTCAAATCAATGCGAAGTAGAAGGCGTAGCTTCAAATCCGTGCGAAACAAATGGTTTAACTACAAATGCTTGTGATATAGATTATTTAGCTACAACTGCATGCGAAACTAACGAGTTAGCTTCAAATCCATGCGAAACACACGATTTATCTTCAAATCAATGCGATGTAGAAGGTTTGCTTCAAATCAATAAGAGGTAGATGGTTTAGCTTCGAATCAATAGAATATAGAAGGTTTAGCTTCAAATACATGCGATGTAGAAGGTTTAGCTTCAAATCCATACGACACACATGATTTAGATTCAAATCAATTCGAAGGACAAGGCATAGATTCAAATCCATGCGAAACAAATGATTTAGCTTCAAATGAATGCGAAGTAGAAGGCTTGGCTTCAAATCCATGCAAAACAAATGGTTTAACTACAAATACTTGTGATATACATTATTTAGATACAACTGCATGCGAAACAAACGAGTTAACTTCAAATCCATGCGATACACATGATTTAGCTTCAAATCAATGCGATGTAGAAGGTTTATCTTCAAATCAATGCGATGTAGGAGGTTCAGCTTCAAATCCATGCGACACACATGATTTAGCTTCAAATACTTGCGATATAAGTGATATACATTCAAAAGCTGGAGGAACAAACGAGGTAGCTTCAATTCCATGCGAAACAAATGATTTAGCTTCAAATCAATGCGAAGTAGAAGGCGTAGCTTCAAATCCATGCGAAACAAATGGTTTAGCTACAAATACTTGTCATATAGATTATTTAGCTACAACTGCATGCGAAACTAACGAGTTAGCTTCAAATCCATGCGAAACACACGATTTATCTTCAAATCAATGCGATGTAGAAGGTTTGCTTCAAATCCATGCGATACACAAGATTTAACTTCAAATCAATGCGATGTAGAAGGTTCAGCTTCAAATCCATGCGACACATATGATTTAGGTTCAAATACTTGCGATATAAGTTATATAGCTTCAAAAGCTGGAGGAACAAACGAGGTGGCTTCAATTCCATGCGAAACAAATGATTTAGCTTCAAATCAATGCGAAGTAGAAGGCGTAGCTTCAAATCCATGCGAAACAAATGGTTTAGCTACAAATATTTGTGATATAGATTATTTAGCTACAACTGCATGCGAAACTAACGAGTTAGCTTCAAATCCATGCGAAACACACAATTTATCTTCAAATCAATGCGATGTAGTAGGTTTGCTTCAAATCAATAAGAGGTAGATGGTTTAGCTTCAAATCAATAGAATATAGAAGGTTTAGCTTCAAATAAATGGGATGTAGAAGGTTTAGCTTCAAATCCATGCGATACACACGATTTATCTTCAAATCAAAGCGATGTAGAAGGTTTGCTTCAAATCAATAAGTGGTAGATGGTTTAGCTTCAAATCAATAGAATATAGAAGGTTTAGCTTCAAATCAATGCGATGTAGAAGGTTTAGCTTCAAATCCATGCCATACACAAGATTTAGCTTCAAGTCAATGCGATGTAGTAGGTTCAGCTTCAAATCCATGCGACACATATGATTTAGCTTCAAATACTTGCGATATAAGTGATGTAGATTCAACTGCAAGCAAAACGAACGAGTTAGCTTCAAATCCATGCGAAACACATTATTTATCTGCAAATCAGTGCGAAGTAGAAGGCTCGGGTTCAAATCAATGCAATTCAAATGGTTCATCTTCAAATACTTGTGAAAGGCATGATTTAGCTTCAATTGCATGCAAAACACATGATTTAGCTTCAAATCAATGCGAAACACATGATTTAGCTTCAAATCAATGCGATGTAGAAGGTTTAGCTTGAAATCCATGCAAAACACGTGATTTATCACCCAATTAATGCGAAGTAGAAGGCTTAGCTTCAAATCCATGCGAATCAAATGGTTTAGCTTCAAATACTTGTGATATACGTTATTTAGATTTAACTGCATGCGGAACGAACGAGTTAGCTTCAAATCCATGCGAAACACATGATTTAGCTGCAAATCAATGCGATGAAGATGGTTTAGATTCAAATCCATGCGAAACAAATGATATAGCTTCAAACACTTGGGGTGTAAGTGATATAGCTTCAAATGAAGACTAATCAAACGAGTTAGCTTCAAAATCCACGCGATTCACATGATTTAGCTTCAAATACTAGCGATATAAGTGATGTAGATTCAACTGCAGGCGAAACGAACGAGTTAGCTTCAAATCCATGCGAAACACATGATTTAGCTGCAAATCAATGCGATGTAGAATGTTTAGCTTCAAAACAATAAGAGGTAGAAGGTTTAGCTTAAAATCAATAGAATGTAGAAGGTTTAGCTTCAAATCAATGCGATGTAGAAGGTTTAGCTTCAAATCCATGCGAAACACATGACTTAGCTGCAAATCAATGTGATGTAGATGGTTTAGCTTCAAATCAATGCGATGTAGGAGGTTCAGCTTCAAATCCATGCGACACACATGATTTAGCTTCAAATCAATGCGAAGTAGAAGGCGTAGCTTCAAATCCGTGCGAAACAAATGGTTTAGCTACAAATACTTGTGATATAGATTATTTAGCTACAACTGCATGCGAAACTAACGAGTTAGCTTCAAATCCATGCGAAACACACGATTTATCTTCAAATCAATGCGATGTAGAAGGTTTGCTTCAAATCAATAAGAGGTAGATGGTTTAGCATCAAATCAATAGAATATTGAATGTTTAGCTTCAAATCAATGCGATGTAGAAGGTTTAGCTTCAAATCAATGCGATGTAGAAGGTTTAGCTTCAAATCCATACGAAACACATGATTTAGCTTCAAATCAATTCGAAGTACAATGCTTAGATTCAAATCCATGCGAAACAAACGATTTAGCTTCAAATGAATGCGAAGTAGAAGGCTTAGCTTCAAATCCATGCAAAACAAATGGTTTAGCTACAAATACTTGTGATATACATCATTTAGCTACAACTGCATGCGAAACGAACGAGTTAGCATAAAATTCATGCGAAACACATTATTTAGCTGCAAATCAGTGCGAAGTAGAAGGCTCGGGTTCAAATCAATGCAATTCAAATGGTTCATCTTCAAATACTTGTGAAAGACATGATTTAGCTTCAATTGCATGCAAAACACATGATTTAGCTTCAAATCAATGCGAAACACATGATTTCGCTTCAAATCAATGCGATGTAGAAGGTTTAGCTTGAAATCCGTGCAGAACACGTGATTTATCACCCAATTAATGCGAAGTAGAAGGTTTAGCTTCAAATCCATGCGAATCAAATGGTTTAGCTTCAAATACTTGTGATATACGTTATTTAGATTTAACTGCATGCGGAACGAACGAGTTAGCTTCAAATCCATGCGAAACACATGATTTAGCTGCAAATCAATGCGATGAAGATGGTTTATTTTCAAATCAATTCGAAACAAATGATATAGCTTCAAACACTTGGGGTGTAAGTGATATAGCTTCAAATGAAGACTGATCAAACGAGTTAGATTCAAATGAATGCGAAGTAGAAGGCTTAGCTTCAAATCCATGCAAAACAAATGGTTTAGCTACAAATACTTGTGATATACATCATTTAGCTACAACTGCATGCGAAACGAACGAGTTAGCTTCAAATTCATGCGAAACACATTATTTAGCTGCAAAGCAGTGCGAAGTAGAAGGCTCGGGTTCAAATCAATGCAATTCAAATGGTTCATCTTCAAATACTTGTGAAAGACATGATTTAGCTTCAATTGCATGCAAAACACATGATTTAGCTTCAAATACTAGCGATATAAGTGATGTAGATTCAACTGCAGGCGAAACGAACGAGTTAGCTTCAAATCCATGCGAAACACATGATTTAGATGCAAATCAATGCGATGTAGAAGGTTTAGCTTCAAAACAATAAGAAGTAGAAGGTTTAGCTTCAAATCAATAGAATGTAGAAGGTTTAGCTTCAAATCAATGCGATGTAGAAGGTTTAGCTTCAAATCCATGCGAAACACATGACTTAGCTGCAAATCAATGTGATGTAGAAGGTTTAGCTTCAAATCAATAAGAGGTAGAAGGTTTAGCTTCAAATCAATAGAATATAGTAGGTTTAGCTTCAAATCAATGCGATGTAGAAGGTTTAGCTTCAAATCCATACGAAGCAAATGATTTAGCTTCAAATGAATGCGAAGTAGAAGGCTTAGCTTCAAATCCATGCAATACAAATGGTTTAGCTACAAATACTTGTGATATATATCATTTAGCTACAACTGCATGCGAAACGAACGAGTTAGCTTCAAATCCATGCGATTCACATGATTTAGCTTCAAATCAATGCGTTGTAGAAGGTTTAGCTCCAAATCCATGCGATACACAAGATTTAGCTTCAAATCAATGCGATGTAGTAGGTTCAGCTTCAAATCCATGCGACACATATGATTTAGCTTCAAATACTTGCGATATAAGTGATATAGCTTCAAAAGCAGGAGGAACAAACGTGGTAGCTTCAATTCTATGCGAAACAAATGATTTAGCTTCAAATCAATGCGAAGTAGAAGGCGTAGCATCAAATCCATTCGAAACAAATGGTTTAGCTACAAATACTTGTGATATACATTATTTAGCTACAACTGCATGCGAAACTAACGAGTTAGCTTCAAATTCATGCGAAACACATTATTTAGCTGCAAAGCAGTGCGAAGTAGAAGGCTCGGGTTCAAATCAATGCAATTCAAATGGTTCATCTTCAAATACTTGTGAAAGACATGATTTAGCTTCAATTGCATGCAAAACACATGATTTAGCTTCAAATACTAGCGATATAAGTGATGTAGATTCAACTGCAGGCGAAACGAACGAGTTAGCTTCAAATCCATGCGAAACACATGATTTAGCTTCAAATCAATGCGAAGTTGAAGGCTTAGAATCTAATCCATGCGAAATAAATGAGTTACCATCAAATACTTGCGACATAAATGAAATAGCTTCAAATCCATGCAAAACAAATGATTTAGCACAGGAACTTGCGACATGAGTGATATAGCTTCAAATGCAGGGGAAACAAACGTGTTAGCTCCAAATCTATGCGAAGCAAATTATTTAGCTACAAATACTTGTGATATACATTATGTAGCTACAACTGCATACGAAGCAAACGAGTATAGCTTCAAATCCATGCGAAACACATGATTTAGCATGCAAATCAATGCTATGTAGAAGGTTTAGCTTCAAATCCACGCGATACACAAGATTTAGCTCCAAATCAATGCGATGTAGAAGGTTTAGCTTCAAATTCATTCGAAGCAAATGGTTTAGGTACAACTACTTGTGATTATACGTTATTTAGATTTAACTGTATGCGCAACGAACGAGTTAGCTTCAAATCCAAGCGAAACACATGATTTAGCTTCAAATCAATGCGAAATAGAAGCCTTAGCATCAAATCCATGCGACACAAATCATTTAGCTTCATATACGTGTGATACAAGTGGTATAGCTTCAAATGCAGGCGAAACACACGAGTGAGCTTTAAATCCAAGCGTAACACATGATTTAACTTCAAATCAATGGGATGTAGATTTACCTTCAAATCCATGCGAAACGAATGGTGTAGCTTCAAATACTTGTGATATACATGATTTAGCTTCAACTGCATGCGAAACAAACGAGTTAGCTTCAAATCCAAGAGAAACACATGATTTAGCTTCAAATCAATGCGGAATAGAAGGCTTGGTATCAAATCCATGCGACACAAATTATTTAGCTTCATATACTTGCGATATGAGTGATATAGCTTCAAATGCAGGCGAAACAAACGAGTGATCTTCAAATCAAAGCGTAACACATGATTTAACTTCAAATCAATGGAAGTAGCAGATTTACCTTCAAATCCATGCGAAACAAATGGTTGAGTTTCAAATATTTGTGATATACATGATTTAGCTTCAACTGCATGCGAAACAAACGAGTTAGCTTCACATCCATACGAAACACATGATTCAGCTTTAAATTCACGCAAAATAAATGATTTAGCATCAAGTACTTCCGATATTAATGATATATCTTCAAATGGAGGCGAAACAAACGAGTTAGCTTCAAATCCGTGCGAAAAACATGATTTATCTTCAAATCAATGCGATGTAGAAGAATTAGCTTCGAATCCATGCGAAACAAATGATCTACATAAAATACGTGCGGTTTAAGTGATATAGCTTCATATGCAGGCGAAACAAAGGAGATTACTTCAAATCGAAGCGAATCACATGATTTAGTTTCATTATCAATGCGAAGTAGTGGGCTTAGCTGCAAATCCATGCGGAACGAGTGATTTAGCATCAAATCAATGCGATGTAGAACGTTTAGCTTCAAATCAATGCGATGTGGTAGGTTCAGCTTGAAATCCATGCGACACATATGATTTAGCTTCAAATACTTGCGATATAAGTGATACAGTTTCAAATGAAGGCGAAACGAACGAGTTACCTTCAAATCCATGCGAAACACACGATTTATCTTCAAATCAATGCGATGTAGAAGGTTTAGCTTCACATCCATGCGATATAAGTCATATAGCTTCAAAAGCAGGAGGAACAAACGAGGTAGCTTCAATTCCATGCGAAACAAATGATTTAGCTTCAACTCAATGCGAAGTTGAAGGCTTAGAATCTAATCCATGCGAAATAAATGAGTTACCATCAAATACTTGCGACATAAATGAAATAGCTTCAAATCCATGCAAAACAAATGATTTAGCACAGGAACTTTGCGACATGAGTGATATAGCTTCAAATGCAGGGGAAACAAACGTGTTAGCTCCAAATCTATGCGAAGCAAATTATTTAGCTACAAATACTTGTGATATACATTATGTAGCTACAACTGCATACGAAGCAAACGAGTTAGCTTCAAATCCAAGAGAAACACATGATTTAGCTTCAAATCAATGCGGAATAGAAGGCTTGGTATCAAATCCATGCGACACAAATTATTTAGCTTCATATACTTGCGATATAAGTGATATAGCTTCAAATTCATTCGAAGCAAATGGTTTAGGTACAACTACTTGTGATTATACGTTATTTAGATTTAACTGTATACGCAACGAACGAGTTAGCTTCACATTCAAGCGAAACACATGATTTAGCTTCAAATCAATGCGATTTAGAAGATTTAGCTTCAAATCCAAGCGAAACACATAATTTAGCTTCAAGTCAATGCGATGTATAAGATTTAGCTACAAATCCATGCGAAACACATGATTTAGCTTCAAATCAACTCGAAGTACAAGGCTTAGATTCAAATCCATGCGAAACAAATGGTTTAGCTACATATACTTGTGATATACGTAATTTAGATTTAACTGCATGCGCAACGAACGAGTTAGCTTCAAGTCCATGCAAAACACATGATTTAGCTGCAAATCAATGCGATGTAGAAGGTTTAGTTTCAAATCCACGGGAAACAAATGATTTAGCTTCAGATGCTTGCGATATAAGTGATATAGCTTCAAACGCTGACGAAACAAGCGGGTTAGCTTCAACTCCATGCGAAACACATGATTTAGCTTCAAATCAATAAGATGTAGCATGTTTAGCTTCAAATCAATGCGATATAGAAGGTTTAGCTTCAAATCCATGCGACACAAATGATTTAGCGTCAGATACTTGCGATATAAGTGATATAGCTTCAAATGCAGGGGAAACAAACGAGTTAGCTCCAAATCTATGCAAAACACATGATTAAGCTTCAAATCAATGCGATGTAGAAGGTTTAGCTACAAATCATTGCGATGTAGAAGGTTTAGCTTCAATTCCATGCGACACATATGATTTAGCTTCAAATACTTGCGATATAAGTGATATAGCTTCAAAAGCAGGAAGAACAAACGAGGTAGCTTCAATTCCATGCGAAACAAATGATTTAGCTTCAAATCAATGCGAGGTTGAAGGCTTAGAATCTAATCCATGCGAAATAAATGAGTTACCATCAAATACTTGCGACATAAATGAAATAGCTTCAAAACCATGCAAAACAAATGATTTAGCACAGGAACTTGCGACATGAGTGATATAGCTTCAATTGCAGGGGAAACAAACGTGTTAGCTCCAAATCTATGCGAAGCAAATGATTTAGCTACAAATACTTGTGATATACATTATGTAGCTACAACTGCATACGAAACAAACGAGTTAGCTTCAAATCCATGCCAAACACACAATTTATATTCAAATCCATGGGATGTAGAAGGTTTAGCTACAAATCCAGGCGAAACACATTATTTAGCTGCAAATCCGTGCGAAGTACAAGGCTCGGGTTCAAATCAATGCGATTAAAATGGTTCATTTTCAAATACTTGTGAAAGACATGATTTAGCTTCAACTGCATGCGAAACACATGATTTAGAATCAAATCCATGGGATGTAGAAGGTTTAGCTTCAAATCCATGCAATACACGTGATTTAACTTCCAATTAATGCGATGAAGAAGGCTTAGCTTCAAATCCATGCGAATCAAATGGTTTAGCTTCAAATACTTGTGATATACGTTATTTAGATTTAACTGCATGCGCAACGAACGAATTAGCTTCAAATCCATGCGAAACACATGATATTGCTGCAAATCAATACGATGTAGAAGGTTTAGCTTCAAATCTATGCGAAACAAATGATATAGCTTCAAACATTGGGGTATAAGTGGTATAGCTTCAAATGAACACTAATCAAACGAGTTAGCTGCAAAATTCACATGATACACATGATTTAGCTTCAAATACTTGCGATATATGTGATGTAGGTTCAACTGCAGGCGAAACGAACGAGTTAGCTTCAAATCCATGCGACACACATGATTTAGCTGCAAATCAATGCGATGTAGAAGGTTTAGCTTCAAATCCATGCGAAACAAATGATATAGCTTCAAACACTTGGGGTGTAAGTGATATAGCTTCAAATGAAGATTAATCAAACGAGTTAGCTTCAAAATCCACGCGATACACATGATTTAGCTTCAAATACTAGCGATATAAGTGATGTAGATTCAACTGCAGGGAAACAAACGTGTTAGCTCCAAATCTATGCGAAACAAATGATTTAGCTTCAAATCAATGCGAAGTAGAAGGCTTAGCTTCAAGTCCATGGGAAACACATGATTTAGCTTCAAATCAATGTGATGTAGAAGGTTTAGCTACAAATCCATGCGAAACGAATGATTTAGCTTCAGATACTGGCGATAAAAGTGATACAGCATCAAATGCATGCGAAACAAACGAGTTAGCTTCAAATCTATGCAAAAACACATGATTTAGCTTCAAATCAATGCGATGTAGAAGGTTTAGCTTCAAATCCATACGAAACACATGATTTAGCTTCAAATCAATGCGATGTAGAATGTTTAGCTTCAAATCATTAGAATGTAGAAGGTTTAGCTTCAAATCAATAGAATGTAGAAGGTTTAGCTTCAATTCAATGCGATGTAGAAGGTTTAGCTTCAAATCCATACGAAACACATGATTTAGCTTCAAATCAATTCGAAGGACAAGGCTTAGATTCAAATCCATGCGAAACAAATGATTTAGCTTCAAATGAATGCGAAGTAGAAGGCTTAGCTTCAAATCCATGCAAAACAAATGTTTTAGCTACCAATACTTGTGATGTACATTATTTAGATACAACTGCATGCGAAACAAATGAGATAGCATCAAATCCATGCTATATACATGACTAAAGATTCAAATCAATGCGATGTAGAAGGTTTAGCTTCAAATCCATGCGATACACAAGATTTAGCTTCAAATTAATGCGATGTAGTAGGTTCAGCTTCAAATCCATGCGACACATATGATTTAGTTTCAAATACTTGCGATATAAGTGATATAGCTTCAAAAGCTGTAGGAACAAACGAGGTACCTTCAATTCCATGCGAGAAACATGATTTAGCTTCACATCAATGCGATGTAGAAGGTTTAGCTTCAAATCCATGCGAAACACATTATTTAGCTGCAAATCAGTGCGAAGTAGAAGGGTCGGGTTGAAATCAATGCGATTCAAATGGTTCATCTTCAAATACTTGTGAAAGACATGATTTAGCTTCAACTGAATGCGAAACACATGATTTAGCTACAAATCAATGCGATGTAGAAGGTTTAGCTTCAAATCCATGCAAAACACGTGATTTAACTTCCAATTAATGCGAAGTAGAAGGCTTAGCTTCAAATCCATGCGAATCAAATGGTTTAGCTTCAAATACTTGTGATATACGTTATTTAGATCTAACTGCATGCGCAACGGACGAGTTAGTTTCAAATCCATGCGGAACACATGATTTAGCTGCAAATGAGTGCGATGAAGAAGGTTTAGCCTCAAATCAATAGAATGTATAAGGTTTAGCTTCAAATCAATGCGATGTAGAAGGTTTAGCTTCAAATCCATACGAAACACATGATTTAGCTTCAAACACTTGGGGTATAAATGATATAGCTTCAAATGAAGACTAATCAAACGAGTTAGCTTCGAATCTGTGCAAAACAGATGATTTAGCTTCAATCAATGCGATGTGGAAGGTTTAGCTTCAAATCCATACGAAACACGTGATTTAGCTTCAAGTCAATTCGAAGGACAAGGCTTAGATTCAATCCAAGCTAAACAAATGATTTAGCTTCAGATATTTGCGATATAAGTGATATAGCCTCACATGCAGACGAAACAAACGAGTTAGCTTGAAATCTAAGCGAAAGAAATGATTTAGCTTAAAATCGATTGCGATGTAGATGGCTTAGCTTCAAATGCAAGCGAAACACATGATTTAGCTTCAAATCAATGCGATGTAGAAGGTTTAGTTTCAAATCAATAAGAGGTAGAAGGTTTAGCTTCAAATCAATAGAATGTAGAAGGTTTAGCTTCAAATCAATAGAATGTAGAAGGTTTAGCTTCAAATCAATAGAATGTAGAAGGTTTAGCTTCAAATCAATGCGATGTGGAAGGTTTAGCTTCAAATCCATACGAAACAAATGATTTAGCTTCAAATCAATTCGAAGGACAATGCTTAGATTCAAATCCATGCGAAACAAATGATTTAGATTCAAATCAATGTGAAGTAGAAGGCATAGCTTCAAATCCATGCGAACAAATGGATTAGCTACAAATACTTGTGATATACATTACTTAGATTTAACTGCATGCGCAGCGAACGAGTTAGCTTCAAATCCATGCGATACACATGATTTAGCTTCAAATCAATGCGATGTAGAAGGTTTAGCTAGAAATCCATGCCATACACAAGATTTAGTTTAAAATCAATTCGAAGGACAAGGCTTAGATTCAAATCCATGCGAAACAAATGATTTAGCTTCAAATGAATGCGAAGTAGAAGGCTTAGCTTCAAATCCATGCAAAACAAATGGTTTAGCTACAAATACTTGTGATATACATCATTTAGCTACAACTGCATGCTAAACGAACGAGTTAGGTTCAAATCCATGCGATTCACAAGATATAGCTTCAAATCCATGGGATGTAGAAGGCTTAGCTTCAAATCCATGCGATACAATAGATTTAGCTTCAAATCAATACGATGTAGAAGGTTTAGCTTCAAATCCAAGCGAAACACATGATTTAGCTTCTAATACTTGTGATATAAGTGATCTAGCTTCAAATACAGCGAAACGAACGAGTTAGCTTCAAATCCATGCGAAACAAATGATTTAGCTTCAAATCAATGCGAAGTAGAAGGCGTAGCTTCAAATCCATGCGAAACAAATGGTTTAGCTACAAATACTTGTGATATACATTATTTAGTTACAAGTGCATGCGAAACGAACGAGTTAGCTTCAAATCCATGCGAAACACATGATTTAGCTTCTAATACTTGTGATATAAGTGATCTAGCTTCAAATACAGGCGAAACGAACGAGTTAGCTTCAAATCCATGCGAAACACATGATTTAGCTTCAAATCAATTCGAAGGACAAGGCTTAGATTCAAATCCATGCGAAAGAAATGATTTAGCTTCAAATCAATGCGATGTAGAAGGTTTAGCTTCAAATCCATGCGATACACTAGATTTAGCTTCAAATCAATGCGATGTAGAAGGTACTGATTCAAATCCATACGACACATATGATTTAGCTTCAAATACTTGCGATATAAGTGATATAGCTTCAAAGGCTGGAGGAAAAACGAGGTAGCTTCAATTCCATGCGAAACAAATGATTTAGCTACAAATCAATGCGAAGTAGAAGGCTATGCTTCAAATTCATGCGAAACAAATGGTTTAGCTACAAATACTTGTGATATACATTATTTAGCTATATTTGCATGCGAAAGAAACGAGTTAGCATCAAATCCATGCGAAACACATGACTAAGCTTCACATCAAAGAGATGTAGATGGTTTGCTTCATATCCATGCGATGCACAGGATTTAGCTTCAAATCAATGCTATGGAGTAGGTTCATCTTCATATCCATGCGATATAAGTGATATAGCTTCAAAAGCAGGAGGAACAAACGAGGTAGCTTCAATTCCATGCGAAACAAATGATTTAGCTTCAAATCAATGCGAAGTAGAAGGCGTAGCTTCAAATCCATGCCAAACAAATGGTTTAGCTACAAATATTTGTGATATACATTATTAAGCTACAACTGCATGCGAAACAAATGAGATAGCATCAAATCCATGCTATATACATGATTTAGCTTCAAATCAATGCGATGTAGAAGGTTTAGCTTCAAATCCATGCGATACACAAGATTTAGCTTCAAATCAATGCGATGTAGTAGGTTCAGCTTCAATCCATGCGACACATATGATTTAGCTTCAAATACTTGCGATATAAGTGATATAGCTTCAAAAGCTGTAGGAACAAACGAGGTAGCTTCAATTCCATGCGAGAAACATGATTTAGCTTCAAATCAATGCGATGTAGAAGGTTTAGCTTCAAATCCATGCGAAACAAATGATATAGCTTCAAAACACTTGGGGTGTAATTGATATAGCTTCCAATGAAGACTAATCAAACGAGTTAGCTTCAAAATCCACGCGATACACATGATTTAGCTTCAAATACTAGCGATATAAGTGATGTAGATTCAACTGCAGGCGAAATGAACGAGTTAGCTTCAAATCCATGCGAAACACACGATTCAGCTGGAAATCAATGCGATGAAGAAGGTTTAGCTTCAAATCCATGCGAAACAAATGATATAGCTGCAAACACTTGGGGTGTAAGTGATATAGCTTCCAATGAAGACTAATCAAACGAGTTAGCTTCAAAATCCACGCGATACACATGATTTAGCTTCAAATCAATTCGATGGACCAGGCTTAGATTCAAATCCATGCGAAACAAATGATTTAGCTTCAAATGAATGCGAAGTAGAAGGCTTAGCTTCAAATCCATGCGAAACACATTATTTAGCTGCAAATAGGTGCGAAGTAGAAGGCTCGGGTTCAAATCAATGCGATTCAAATGGTTCATCTTCAAATACTTGTGAAAGTCATGACTTAGCTTCAACTGCATGCGAAACACATGATTTAGCTTCAAATCAATGCGATGTAGAAGGTTTAGCTGCAAATCCATGCAAAACACGCGATTTAACTTCCAATTAATGCGAAGTAGAAGGCTTAGCTTCAAATCCATGCGAATCAAATGGTTTAGCTTCAAATACTTGTGATATACGTTATTTAGATTTAACTGCATGCGCAACGAACGAGTTAGCTTCAAATCCATGCGAAACATATGATTTAGCTGCAAATCAATGCGGTGCAGAAGGTTTAGCTTCAAATCCATGCGATACACAAGATTTAGCTTCAAATCAATGCGATGTAGAACGTTCAGCTTCAAATCCATGCGACACATATGATTTAGCTTCAAATACTTGTGATATAAGTGAACTAGCTTCAAATACAGGCGAAACGAACGAGTTAGCTTCAAATCCATGCGAAATACATGATTCAGCTGCAAATCAATGCGATGTAGAAGGTTTAGCTTGAAATACATGCCAAACACATGATTTAGCTTCAAATCCATGGGATGTAGAAGGTTTAGCTTCAAATCAATGCGATACACATTATTTAGCTGCAAATCAGTGCGTAGTAGAAGGCTCAGGTTCAAATCCATGCGATTCAAATGGTTCATTTTCAAATACTTATGAAAGACGTGATTTAGCTTCAACTGCATGCGAAACAAACGAGTTAGCTTCAAATCATTGCTATGTAGAAAGTTTAGCTTCAAATTCATGCAAAACACGTGATTTAACTTCCAATTAATGCGAAGTAGAAGGCTTAGCTTCAAATCCATGCGAAACAAATGATTTAGCTTCAAATCAATGCGATGTAGAAGGTTTAGCTTCAAATCCATGCGATACACATGATTTAGCTTCAAATACTTGCAATATAAGTGATCTAGCTTCAAATACAGGCGAAACGAACGAGTTAGCTTCAATCCTTGCGAAACACATGATTCAGCTGCAAATCAATGCGATGTAGAAGGTTCAGCTTCAAATCCATGCCAAACACATGATTTGGATTCAAATCCATGGGATGTAGAAGGTTTAACTTCAAATACATGGGGAACACATTATTTAGCTGCAAATAGGTGCAAAGTAGAAGGCGCGGGTTCAAATCAATGCGATACACAAGATTTAGCTTCAAATCAATGCGATGTAGTAGGTTCAGCTTCAAATCCTTGCGACACATATGATTTAGCTTCAAATACTTGCGATATAAGTGATATAGCTTCAAAAGCTGTAGGAACAAACGAGGTAGCTTCAATTCCATGCGAGAAACATGATTTAGCTTCAAATCAATGCGATGTAGAAGGTTCAACTTCAAATTCAAGCGAAACATATGATTTAGCTTCAAACGCTTGGGGTATAAGTGATATAGCTTCAAATGCAGACTAATCAAACGATTTAGCTTCAAAATGCAAGCGATACACATGATTTAGCTACAAATACTTGCGATATAAGTGATGTAGATTCAACTGCAGGCGAATCGAACGAGTTAGCTTCAAATCCATGCGAAACACATGATTTAGCTGCAAATCAATGCGAAGTAGATGGTTTAGCTTCAAAACAATAAGAGGTAGAAGGTTTAGCTTCAAATCAATAGAATGCAGAAGGTTTCGCTTCAAATCAATGCGATGTAGAAGGTTTAGCTTCAAATCCATACGAAACACATGATTTAGCTTCAAATCAATTCGAAGGACAAGGCTTAGATTCAAATCCATGCAAAACACGTGATTTAACTTCCAATTAATGCGAAGTAGAAGGCTTAGCTTCAAATCCATGCGAATCAAATGGTTTAGATTCAAATACTTGTGATATACGTTATTTAGATTTAACTGCATGCGCAACGAACGAGTTAGCTTCAAATCCATGCGAAATACATGATTCAGCTGCAAATCAATGCGATGTAGAAGGTTTAGCTTGAAATACATGCCAAACACATGATTTAGCTTCAAATCCATGGGATGTAGAAGGTTTAGCTTCAAATCCATGCGATACACATTATTTAGCTGCAAATCAGTGCGTAGTAGAAGGCTCAGGTTCAAATCCATGCGATTCAAATGGTTCATTTTCAAATACTTGTGAAAGACATGATTTAGCTTCAACTGCATGCGAAACAAACGAGTTAGCTTCAAATCATTGCTATGTAGAAAGTTTAGCTTCAAATTCATGCAAAACACGTGATTTAACTTCCAATTAATGCGAAGTAGAAGGCTAAGCTTCAAATCCATGCGAAACAAATGATTTAGCTTCAAATCAATGCGATGTAGAAGGTTTAGCTTCAAATCCATGCGATACACATGATTTAGCTTCAAATACTTGCAATATAAGTGATCTAGCTTCAAATACAGGCGAAACGAACGAGTTAGCTTCAAATCCTTGCGAAACACATGATTCAGCTGCAAATCAATGCGATGTAGAAGGTTCAGCTTCAAATCCATGCCAAACACATGATTTGGATTCAAATCCATGGGATGTAGAAGGTTTAACTTCAAATACATGGGGAACACATTATTTAGCTGCAAATAGGTGCAAAGTAGAAGGCGCGGGTTCAAATCAATGCGATACACAAGATTTAGCTTCAAATCAATGCGATGTAGTAGGTTCAGCTTCAAATCCTTGCGACACATATGATTTAGCTTCAAATACTTGCGATATAAGTGATATAGCTTCAAAAGCTGTAGGAACAAACGAGGTAGCTTCAATTCCATGCGAGAAACATGATTTAGCTTCAAATCAATGCGATGTAGTAGGTTCAGCTTCAAATCCATGCGATATGAGTGATATAGCTTCAAAAGCTGGAGGAACAAAAGAGGTAGCTTCAATTCGATGCGAAACAAATGATTTAACTTCAAATCAATGCGTAGTAGAAGGCTTAGCTTCAGATCCATGCGATACACAAGATTTAGATTCAAATCAATGCGATGTAGTAGGTTCAGCTTCAAATCCATGCGATATAAGTGATATAGCTTCAAAAGCAGGAGGAACAAACGAGGTAGCTTCAATTCCATGCGAAACAAATGATTTAGCTTCAAATCAATGCGAAGTAGAAGGCGTAGCTTCAAATCCATGCGAAACAAATGGTTTAGCTACAAATATTTGTGATATACATTATTAAGCTACAACTGCATGCGAAACAAATGAGATAGCATCAAATCCATGCTATATACATGATTTAGCTTCAAATCAATGCGATGTAGAAGGTTTAGCTTCAAATCCATGCGATACACAAGATTTAGCTTCAAATCAATGCGATGTAGTAGGTTCAGCTTCAAATCCATGCGACACATATGATTTAGCTTCAAATACTTGCGATATAAGTGATATAGCTTCAAAAGCTGTAGGAACAAACGAGGTAGCTTCAATTCCATGCGAGAAACATGATTTAGCTTCAAATCAATGCGATGTAGAAGGTTTAGCTTCAAATCCATGCGAAACAAATGATATAGCTTCAAACACTTGGGGTGTAATTGATATAGCTTCCAATGAAGACTAATCAAACGAGTTAGCTTCAAAATCCACGCGATACACATGATTTAGCTTCAAATACTAGCGATATAAGTGATGTAGATTCAACTGCAGGCGAAATGAACGAGTTAGCTTCAAATCCATGCGAAACACACGATTCAGCTGGAAATCAATGCGATGAAGAAGGTTTAGCTTCAAATCCATGCGAAACAAATGATATAGCTGCAAACACTTGGGGTGTAAGTGATATAGCTTCCAATGAAGACTAATCAAACGAGTTAGCTTCAAAATCCACGCGATACACATGATTTAGCTTCAAATCAATTCGATGGACCAGGCTTAGATTCAAATCCATGCGAAACAAATGATTTAGCTTCAAATGAATGCGAAGTAGAAGGCTTAGCTTCAAATCCATGCGAAACACATTATTTAGCTGCAAATAGGTGCGAAGTAGAAGGCTCGGGTTCAAATCAATGCGATTCAAATGGTTCATCTTCAAATACTTGTGAAAGTCATGACTTAGCTTCAACTGCATGCGAAACACATGATTTAGCTTCAAATCAATGCGATGTAGAAGGTTTAGCTGCAAATCCATGAAAAACACGCGATTTAACTTCCAATTAATGCGAAGTAGAAGGCTTAGCTTCAAATCCATGCGAATCAAATGGTTTAGCTTCAAATACTTGTGATATACGTTATTTAGATTTAACTGCATGCGCAACGAACGAGTTAGCTTCAAATCCATGCGAAACATATGATTTAGCTGCAAATCAATGCGGTGCAGAAGGTTTAGCTTCAAATCCATGCGATACACAAGATTTAGCTTCAAATCAATGCGATGTAGAACGTTCAGCTTCAAATCCATGCGACACATATGATTTAGCTTCAAATACTTGTGATATAAGTGAACTAGCTTCAAATACAGGCGAAACGAACGAGTTAGCTTCAAATCCATGCGAAATACATGATTCAGCTGCAAATCAATGCGATGTAGAAGGTTTAGCTTGAAATACATGCCAAACACATGATTTAGCTTCAAATCCATGGGATGTAGAAGGTTTAGCTTCAAATCAATGCGATACACATTATTTAGCTTCAAATACTTGCAATATAAGTGATCTAGCTTCAAATACAGGCGAAACGAACGAGTTAGCTTCAAATCCTTGCGAAACACATGATTCAGCTGCAAATCAATGCGATGTAGAAGGTTCAGCTTCAAATCCATGCCAAACACATGATTTGGATTCAAATCCATGGGATGTAGAAGGTTTAACTTCAAATACATGGGGAACACATTATTTAGCTGCAAATAGGTGCAAAGTAGAAGGCGCGGGTTCAAATCAATGCGATACACAAGATTTAGCTTCAAATCAATGCGATGTAGTAGGTTCAGCTTCAAATCCTTGCGACACATATGATTTAGCTTCAAATACTTGCGATATAAGTGATATAGCTTCAAAAGCTGTAGGAACAAACGAGGTAGCTTCAATTCCATGCGAGAACCATGATTTAGCTTCAAATCAATGCGATGTAGAAGGTTCAACTTCAAATTCAAGCGAAACATATGATTTAGCTTCAAACGCTTGGGGTATAAGTGATATAGCTTCAAATGCAGACTAATCAAACGATTTAGCTTCAAAATGCAAGCGATACACATGATTTAGCTACAAATACTTGCGATATAAGTGATGTAGATTCAACTGCAGGCGAATCGAACGAGTTAGCTTCAAATCCATGCGAAACACATGATTTAGCTGCAAATCAATGCGAAGTAGATGGTTTAGCTTCAAAACAATAAGAGGTAGAAGGTTTAGCTTCAAATCAATAGAATGCAGAAGGTTTCGCTTCAAATCAATGCGATGTAGAAGGTTTAGCTTCAAATCCATACGAAACACATGATTTAGCTTCAAATCAATTCGAAGGACAAGGCTTAGATTCAAATCCATGCAAAACACGTGATTTAACTTCCAATTAATGCGAAGTAGAAGGCTTAGCTTCAAATCCATGCGAATCAAATGGTTTAGCTTCAAATACTTGTGATATACGTTATTTAGATTTAACTGCATGCGCAACGAACGAGTTAGCTTCAAATCCATGCGAAATACATGATTCAGCTGCAAATCAATGCGATGTAGAAGGTTTAGCTTGAAATACATGCCAAACACATGATTTAGCTTCAAATCAATGCGATGTAGAAGGTTTAGCTTCAAATCCATGCGATACACATGATTTAGCTTCAAATACTTGCAATATAAGTGATCTAGCTTCAAATACAGGCGAAACGAACGAGTTAGCTTCAAATCCTTGCGAAACACATGATTCAGCTGCAAATCAATGCGATGTAGAAGGTTCAGCTTCAAATCCATGCCAAACACATGATTTGGATTCAAATCCATGGGATGTAGAAGGTTTAACTTCAAATACATGGGGAACACATTATTTAGCTGCAAATAGGTGCAAAGTAGAAGGCGCGGGTTCAAATCAATGCGATACACAAGATTTAGCTTCAAATCAATGCGATGTAGTAGGTTCAGCTTCAAATCCTTGCGACACATATGATTTAGCTTCAAATACTTGCGATATAAGTGATATAGCTTCAAAAGCTGTAGGAACAAACGAGGTAGCTTCAATTCCATGCGAGAAACATGATTTAGCTTCAAATCAATGCGATGTAGTAGGTTCAGCTTCAAATCCATGCGATATGAGTGATATAGCTTCAAAAGCTGGAGGAACAAAAGAGGTAGCTTCAATTCGATGCGAAACAAATGATTTAACTTCAAATCAATGCGTAGTAGAAGGCTTAGCTTCAGATCCATGCGATACACAAGATTTAGATTCAAATCAATGCGATGTAGTAGGTTCAGCTTCAAATCCATGCGATATAAGTGATATAGCTTCAAAAGCAGGAGGAACAAACGAGGTAGCTTCAATTCCATGCGAAACAAATGATTTAGCTTCAAATCAATGCGAAGTAGAAGGCGTAGCTTCAAATCCATGCGAAACAAATGGTTTAGCTACAAATATTTGTGATATACATTATTAAGCTACAACTGCATGCGAAACAAATGAGATAGCATCAAATCCATGCTATATACATGATTTAGCTTCAAATCAATGCGATGTAGAAGGTTTAGCTTCAAATCCATGCGATACACAAGATTTAGCTTCTAATCAATGCGATGTAGTAGGTTCAGCTTCAAATCCATGCGACACATATGATTTAGCTTCAAATACTTGCGATATAAGTGATATAGCTTCAAAAGCTGTAGGAACAAACGAGGTAGCTTCAATTCCATGCGAGAAACATGATTTAGCTTCAAATCAATGCGATGTAGAAGGTTTAGCTTCAAATCCATGCGAAACAAATGATATAGCTTCAAACACTTGGGGTGTAATTGATATAGCTTCCAATGAAGACTAATCAAACGAGTTAGCTTCAAAATCCACGCGATACACATGATTTAGCTTCAAATACTAGCGATATAAGTGATGTAGATTCAACTGCAGGCGAAATGAACGAGTTAGCTTCAAATCCATGCGAAACACACGATTCAGCTGGAAATCAATGCGATGAAGAAGGTTTAGCTTCAAATCCATGCGAAACAAATGATATAGCTGCAAACACTTGGGGTGTAAGTGATATAGCTTCCAATGAAGACTAATCAAACGAGTTAGCTTCAAAATCCACGCGATACACATGATTTAGCTTCAAATCAATTCGATGGACCAGGCTTAGATTCAAATCCATGCGAAACAAATGATTTAGCTTCAAATGAATGCGAAGTAGAAGGCTTAGCTTCAAATCCATGCGAGACACATTATTTAGCTGCAAATAGGTGCGAAGTAGAAGGCTCGGGTTCAAATCAATGCGATTCAAATGGTTCATCTTCAAATACTTGTGAAAGTCATGACTTAGCTTCAACTGCATGCGAAACACATGATTTAGCTTCAAATCAATGCGATGTAGAAGGTTTAGCTGCAAATCCATGAAAAACACGCGATTTAACTTCCAATTAATGCGAAGTAGAAGGCTTAGCTTCAAATCCATGCGAATCAAATGGTTTAGCTTCAAATACTTGTGATATACGTTATTTAGATTTAACTGCATGCGCAACGAACGAGTTAGCTTCAAATCCATGCGAAACATATGATTTAGCTGCAAATCAATGCGGTGCAGAAGGTTTAGCTTCAAATCCATGCGATACACAAGATTTAGCTTCAAATCAATGCGATGTAGAACGTTCAGCTTCAAATCCATGCGACACATATGATTTAGCTTCAAATACTTGTGATATAAGTGAACTAGCTTCAAATACAGGCGAAACGAACGAGTTAGCTTCAAATCCATGCGAAATACATGATTCAGCTGCAAATCAATGCGATGTAGAAGGTTTAGCTTGAAATACATGCCAAACACATGATTTAGCTTCAAATCCATGGGATGTAGAAGGTTTAGCTTCAAATCAATGCGATACACATTATTTAGCTGCAAATCAGTGCGTAGTAGAAGGCTCAGGTTCAAATCCATGCGATTCAAATGGTTCATTTTCAAATACTTGTGAAAGACGTGATTTAGCTTCAACTGCATGCGAAACAAACGAGTTAGCTTCAAATCATTGCTATGTAGAAAGTTTAGCTTCAAATTCATGCAAAACACGTGATTTAACTTCCAATTAATGCGAAGTAGAAGGCTTAGCTTCAAATCCATGCGAAACAAATGATTTAGCTTCAAATCAATGCGATGTAGAAGGTTTAGCTTCAAATCCATGCGATACACATGATTTAGCTTCAAATACTTGCAATATAAGTGATCTAGCTTCAAATACAGGCGAAACGAACGAGTTAGCTTCAAATCCTTGCGAAACACATGATTCAGCTGCAAATCAATGCGATGTAGAAGGTTCAGCTTCAAATCCATGCCAAACACATGATTTGGATTCAAATCCATGGGATGTAGAAGGTTTAACTTCAAATACATGGGGAACACATTATTTAGCTGCAAATAGGTGCAAAGTAGAAGGCGCGGGTTCAAATCAATGCGATACACAAGATTTAGCTTCAAATCAATGCGATGTAGTAGGTTCAGCTTCAAATCCTTGCGACACATATGATTTAGCTTCAAATACTTGCGATATAAGTGATATAGCTTCAAAAGCAGTAGGAACAAACGAGGTAGCTTCAATTCCATGCGAGAAACATGATTTAGCTTCAAATCAATGCGATGTAGAAGGTTCAACTTCAAATTCAAGCGAAACATATGATTTAGCTTCAAACACTTGGGGTATAAGTGATATAGCTTCAAATGCAGACTAATCAAACGATTTAGCTTCAAAATGCAAGCGATACACATGATTTAGCTACAAATACTTGCGATATAAGTGATGTAGATTCAACTGCAGGCGAATCGAACGAGTTAGCTTCAAATCCATGCGAAACACATGATTTAGCTGCAAATCAATGCGAAGTAGATGGTTTAGCTTCAAAACAATAAGAGGTAGAAGGTTTAGCTTCAAATCAATAGAATGCAGAAGGTTTCGCTTCAAATCAATGCGATGTAGAAGGTTTAGCTTCAAATCCATACGAAACACATGATTTAGCTTCAAATCAATTCGAAGGACAAGGCTTAGATTCAAATCCATGCAAAACACGTGATTTAACTTCCAATTAATGCGAAGTAGAAGGCTTAGCTTCAAATCCATGCGAATCAAATGGTTTAGCTTCAAATACTTGTGATATACGTTATTTAGATTTAACTGCATGCGCAACGAACGAGTTAGCTTCAAATCCATGCGAAATACATGATTCAGCTGCAAATCAATGCGATGTAGAAGGTTTAGCTTGAAATACATGCCAAACACATGATTTAGCTTCAAATCCATGGGATGTAGAAGGTTTAGCTTCAAATCCATGCGATACACATTATTTAGCTGCAAATCAGTGCGTAGTAGAAGGCTCAGGTTCAAATCCATGCGATTCAAATGGTTCATTTTCAAATACTTGTGAAAGACATGATTTAGCTTCAACTGCATGCGAAACAAACGAGTTAGCTTCAAATCATTGCTATGTAGAAAGTTTAGCTTCAAATTCATGCAAAACACGTGATTTAACTTCCAATTAATGCGAAGTAGAAGGCTAAGATTCAAATCCATGCGAAACAAATGATTTAGCTTCAAATCAATGCGATGTAGAAGGTTTAGCTTCAAATCCATGCGATACACATGATTTAGCATCAAATACTTGCAATATAAGTGATCTAGCTTCAAATACAGGCGAAACGAACGAGTTAGCTTCAAATCCTTGCGAAACACATGATTCAGCTGCAAATCAATGCGATGTAGAAGGTTCAGCTTCAAATCCATGCCAAACACATGATTTGGATTCAAATCCATGGGATGTAGAAGGTTTAACTTCAAATACATGGGGAACACATTATTTAGCTGCAAATAGGTGCAAAGTAGAAGGCGCGGGTTCAAATCAATGCGATACACAAGATTTAGCTTCAAATCAATGCGATGTAGTAGGTTCAGCTTCAAATCCTTGCGACACATATGATTTAGCTTCAAATACTTGCGATATAAGTGATATAGCTTCAAAAGCTGTAGGAACAAACGAGGTAGCTTCAATTCCATGCGAGAAACATGATTTAGCTTCAAATCAATGCGATGTAGAAGGTTCAACTTCAAATTCACGCGAGACATATGATTTAGCTTCAAACACTTGGGGTATAAGTGATATAGCTTCAAATGCAGACTAATCAAACGATTTAGCTTCAAAATGCAAGCGATACACATGATTTAGCTACAAATACTTGCGATATAAGTGATGTAGATTCAACTGCAGGCGAATCGAACGAGTTAGCTTCAAATCCATGCGAAACACATGATTTAGCTGCAAATCAATGCGAAGTAGATGGTTTAGCTTCAAAACAATAAGAGGTAGAAGGTTTAGCTTCAAATCAATAGAATGCAGAAGGTTTCGCTTCAAATCAATGCGATGTAGAAGGTTTAGCTTCAAATCCATATGAAACACATGATTTAGCTTCAAATCAATTCGAAGGACAAGGCTTAGATTCAAATCCATGCGAAACAAATGATTTAGCTTCAAATCAATGCGATGTTGAAGGTTTAGCTTCAAATCCATGCGATACACAAGATTTAGCTTCAAATCAATGCGATGTAGTAGGTTCAGCTTCAAATCCATGCGGCACATATGATTTAGCTTTAAATACTTGCGATATAAGTGACATAGTTTCAAATGGAGGCGAAACGAACGAGATAGCTTCAAATCCATGCGAGACACATGATTTAGCTGCTAATCAATGCGATGTAGAAGGTTTAGCTTCAAATCCACGCGAAACACATGATTTAGCTTCAAACACTTGGGATATAAGTGATGTAGATTCAACTGCAGGCAAAACGAACGAGTTAGCTTCAAATCCATACGAAACACATGATTTAGCTGCAAATCAATGTGATGTAGAAGGTTTAGCTTCAAATCCATGCGATACACAACATTTAGCTTCAAATCAATGCGATGTAGAAGGTTCAGCTTCAAATCCATGTGACACATATGATTTAGCTTCAAATACTTGCTATATAAGTGATATAGCTTCAAAAGCTGGAGGAACAAACGAGGTGGCTTCAATTCCATGCGAAACAAATGATTTAGCTTCAAATGAATGAGAAGTAGAAGGCGTAGCTTCAAATCCATTCGAAACAAATGGTTTAGCTACAAATACTTGTGATATAGATTATTTAGCTACAACTGCATGCAAAACTAACGAGTTAGCTTCAAGTCCATGCGAAACACACGATTTATCTTCAAATCAATGCGATGTAGAAGGTTTGCTTCAAATCAATAAGAGGTAGATGGTTTAGCTTGAAATCAATAGAATATAGAAGGTTTAGCTTCAAATAAATGCGATGTAGAAGGTTTAGCTTCAAATCCATACGACACACATGATTTAGATTCAAATCAATTCGAAGGACAAGGCATAGATTCAAATCCATGCGAAACAAATGATTTAGCTTCAAATGAATGCGAAATAGAAGGCTTGGCTTCAAATCCATGCAAAACAAATGGTTTAACTACAAATACTTATGATATACATTATTTAGCTACAACTGCATGCGAAACGAACGAGTTAGCTTCAAATCTATGCGATTCACATGATTTAGATTCAAATCAATGCGATGTAGTAGGTTCAGCTTCAAATCCATGCGACACATATGATTTAGCTTCAAATTCTTGCGATATAAGTGATATAGCTTCAAAAGCAGTAGGAACAAACGAGGTAGCTTCAATTCCATGCCAGACACATGATTTAGCTTCAAATCAATGCGATGTAGAAGGTTTAGCTTCATGTCCATACGAAACACATGATTTAGCTTCAAATCAATTCGAAGGACAAGGCTTAGATTCAAATCCATGCAAAACAATTGGTTTAGCTACAAATACTTGTGATATACATCATTTAGCTACAACTGCATGCGAAACGAACGAGTTAGCTTCAAATCCATGCTATATACATGCTTCAGCTTCAAATCAATGCGATGTAGAAGGTTTAGCTTCAAATCCATGCGATACACAAGATTTAGCTTCAAATCAATGCGATGTAATAGGTTCAGCTTCAAATCCATGCGACACATATGATTTAGCTTCAAATACTTGCGATATAAGTGATATAGCTTCAAAAGCAGGAGGAACAAACGAGGTAGCTTCAATTCCATGCGAAACAAATGATTTAGCTTCAAATCAATGCGAAGTAGAAGGCGTAGCTTCAAATCCATGCGAAACAAATGGTTTAGCTACAAATACTTCTGGTATACATTATTTAGCTACAACTGCATGCGAAACTAACGAGTTAGCTTCAAATCCATGCGAAACACACGATTTATCTTCAAATCGATGCGATATAGAAGGTTTAGCTTCAAATCAATAAGAGGTAGAAGGTTTAGCTTCAAATCTATAGAATATAGTAGGTTTAGCTTCAAATCAATGCGATGTAGAAGGTTTAGCTTCAAATCCATACGAACCACATGATTTAGCTTCAAATCAATTCGAAGGACAAGGCTTAGATTCAAATCCATGCGAAACAAGTGATTTAGCTTCAAATGAATGCGAAGTAGAAGGCTTAGCTTCAAATCCATGCAAGCAAATGGTTTAGCTACAAATACTTGTGATATACATTATTTAGCTACAACTGCATGCGAAACAAACGAGTTAGCTTCAAATCCATGCGATACACATGATTCAGCTTCAAGTCAATGCGATGTAGAAGGTTTAGCTTCAAATCCATGCCATACTCAAGATTTAGCTTCCAATCAATGCGATGTAGAAGGTTTAGCTTCAAATCCATACGAAACACATGATGTAGCTTCAAACCAATTCGAAGGACAAGGCTTAGATTCAAATCCACGCGATACACATGATTTAGCTTCAAAACTAGCGATATAAGTGATGTAGATTCAACTGCAGGCGAAACGAACGAGTTAGCTTCAAATCCATGCGAAACACATGATTTAGCCTGCAAATCAATGCGATGTAGAAGGTTTAGCTACAAATCCATGCGAAACGAATGATTTAGCTTCAGATACTGGCGATAAAAGAGATACAGCATCAAATGCATGCGAAACAAACGAGTTAGCTTCAAATCCATGCAAAACACATGATTAAGCTTCAAATCAATGCTATGTAGAAGATTTAGCTTCAAATCCAAGTTAAACAAATGATTTAGCTTCAGATCCTTCGATGTAAGTGATATAGCCTCAAATGCTGACGAAACAAACGAGTCAGCTTGAAATCTAAGCGAAAGAAATGATTTAGCCTGAAATCGATGCGATGTAGTTGGTTTAGCTTCAAATGCATGCTAATCACATGATTTAGCTTCAAATCAATGCGATGTAGAAGGTTTAGCTTCAAATCCATGCGAAACACATTATTTAGCTGCAAATCAGTGCGAAGTAGAAGGCTCAGATTCAAATCCATGCGATTCAAATGTTTCATCTTCAAATACTTGTGAAAGAGATGATTTAGCTTCAACTCCATGCGAAACAAACGAGTTAGCTTCAAATCAATGCGATGTAGAAAGTTTAGCTTCAAATCCATACGAACCACATGATTTAGCTTCAAATCAATTCGAAGGACAAGGCTTAGATTCAAATCCATGCAAAACACGTGATTTAACTTCCAATTAATGCGAAGTAGAAGGCTTAGCTTCAAATCCATGCGAATCAAATGGTTTAGCTTCAAATACTTGTGATATACGTTATTTAGATTTAACTGCATGCGCAACGAACGAGTTAGCTTCAAATCCATGCGAAATACATGATTCAGCTGCAAATCAATGCGATGTAGAAGGTTTAGCTTGAAATACATGCCAAACACATGATTTCGCTTCAAATCCATGGGATGTAGAAGGTTTAGCTTCAAATCCATGCGATACACATTATTTAGCTGCAAATCAGTGCGTAGTAGAAGGCTCAGGTTCAAATCCATGCGATTCAAATGGTTCATTTTCAAATACTTGTGAAAGACATGATTTAGCTTCAACTGCATGCGAAACAAACGAGTTAGCTTCAAATCATTGCTATGTAGAAAGTTTAGCTTCAAATTCATGCAAAACACGTGATTTAACTTCCAATTAATGCGAAGTAGAAGGCTAAGATTCAAATCCATGCGAAACAAATGATTTAGCTTCAAATCAATGCGATGTAGAAGGTTTAGCTTCAAATCCATGCGATACACATGATTTAGCTTCAAATACTTGCAATATAAGTGATCTAGCTTCAAATACAGGCGAAACGAACGAGTTAGCTTCAAATCCTTGCGAAACACATGATTCAGCTGCAAATCAATGCGATGTAGAAGGTTCAGCTTCAAATCCATGCCAAACACATGATTTGGATTCAAATCCATGGGATGTAGAAGGTTTAACTTCAAATACATGGGGAACACATTATTTAGCTGCAAATAGGTGCAAAGTAGAAGGCGCGGGTTCAAATCAATGCGATACACAAGATTTAGCTTCAAATCAATGCGATGTAGTAGGTTCAGCTTCAAATCCTTGCGACACATATGATTTAGCTTCAAATACTTGCGATATAAGTGATATAGCTTCAAAAGCTGTAGGAACAAACGAGGTAGCTTCAATTCCATGCGAGAAACATGATTTAGCTTCAAATCAATGCGATGTAGAAGGTTCAACTTCAAATTCACGCGAGACATATGATTTAGCTTCAAACACTTGGGGTATAAGTGATATAGCTTCAAATGCAGACTAATCAAACGATTTAGCTTCAAAATGCAAGCGATACACATGATTTAGCTACAAATACTTGCGATATAAGTGATGTAGATTCAACTGCAGGCGAATCGAACGAGTTAGCTTCAAATCCATGCGAAACACATGATTTAGCTGCAAATCAATGCGAAGTAGATGGTTTAGCTTCAAAACAATAAGAGGTAGAAGGTTTAGCTTCAAATCAATAGAATGCAGAAGGTTTCGCTTCAAATCGATGCGATATAGAAGGTTTAGCTTCAAATCAATAAGAGGTAGAAGGTTTAGCTTCAAATCTATAGAATATAGTAGGTTTAGCTTCAAATCAATGCGATGTAGAAGGTTTAGCTTCAAATCCATACGAACCACATGATTTAGCTTCAAATCAATTCGAAGGACAAGGCTTAGATTCAAATCCATGCAAAACACGTGATTTAACTTCCAATTAATGCGAAGTAGAAGGCTTAGCTTCAAATCCATGCGAATCAAATGGTTTAGCTTCAAATACTTGTGATATACGTTATTTAGATTTAACTGCATGCGCAACGAACGAGTTAGCTTCAAATCCATGCGAAATACATGATTCAGCTGCAAATCAATGCGATGTAGAAGGTTTAGCTTGAAATACATGCCAAACACATGATTTAGCTTCAAATCCATGGGATGTAGAAGGTTTAGCTTCAAATCCATGCGATACACATTATTTAGCTGCAAATCAGTGCGTAGTAGAAGGCTCAGGTTCAAATCCATGCGATTCAAATGGTTCATTTTCAAATACTTGTGAAAGACATGATTTAGCTTCAACTGCATGCGAAACAAACGAGTTAGCTTCAAATCATTGCTATGTAGAAAGTTTAGCTTCAAATTCATGCAAAACACGTGATTTAACTTCCAATTAATGCGAAGTAGAAGGCTAAGATTCAAATCCATGCGAAACAAATGATTTAGCTTCAAATCAATGCGATGTAGAAGGTTTAGCTTCAAATCCATGCGATACACATGATTTAGCTTCAAATACTTGCAATATAAGTGATCTAGCTTCAAATACAGGCGAAACGAACGAGTTAGCTTCAAATCCTTGCGAAACACATGATTCAGCTGCAAATCAATGCGATGTAGAAGGTTCAGCTTCAAATCCATGCCAAACACATGATTTGGATTCAAATCCATGGGATGTAGAAGGTTTAACTTCAAATACATGGGGAACACATTATTTAGCTGCAAATAGGTGCAAAGTAGAAGGCGCGGGTTCAAATCAATGCGATACACAAGATTTAGCTTCAAATCAATGCGATGTAGTAGGTTCAGCTTCAAATCCTTGCGACACATATGATTTAGCTTCAAATACTTGCGATATAAGTGATATAGCTTCAAAAGCTGTAGGAACAAACGAGGTAGCTTCAATTCCATGCGAGAAACATGATTTAGCTTCAAATCAATGCGATGTAGAAGGTTCAACTTCAAATTCACGCAAGACATATGATTTAGCTTCAAACACTTGGGGTATAAGTGATATAGCTTCAAATGCAGACTAATCAAACGATTTAGCTTCAAAATGCAAGCGATACACATGATTTAGCTACAAATACTTGCGATATAAGTGATGTAGATTCAACTGCAGGCGAATCGAACGAGTTAGCTTCAAATCCATGCGAAACACATGATTTAGCTGCAAATCAATGCGAAGTAGATGGTTTAGCTTCAAAACAATAAGAGGTAGAAGGTTTAGCTTCAAATCAATAGAATGCAGAAGGTTTCGCTTCAAATCGATGCGATATAGAAGGTTTAGCTTCAAATCAATAAGAGGTAGAAGGTTTAGCTTCAAATCTATAGAATATAGTAGGTTTAGCTTCAAATCAATGCGATGTAGAAGGTTTAGCTTCAAATCCATACGAACCACATGATTTAGCTTCAAATCAATTCGAAGGACAAGGCTTAGATTCAAATCCATGCAAAACACGTGATTTAACTTCCAATTAATGCGAAGTAGAAGGCTTAGCTTCAAATCCATGCGAATCAAATGGTTTAGCTTCAAATACTTGTGATATACGTTATTTAGATTTAACTGCATGCGCAACGAACGAGTTAGCTTCAAATCCATGCGAAATACATGATTCAGCTGCAAATCAATGCGATGTAGAAGGTTTAGCTTGAAATACATGCCAAACACATGATTTAGCTTCAAATCCATGGGATGTAGAAGGTTTAGCTTCAAATCCATGCGATACACATTATTTAGCTGCAAATCAGTGCGTAGTAGAAGGCTCAGGTTCAAATCCATGCGATTCAAATGGTTCATTTTCAAATACTTGTGAAAGACATGATTTAGCTTCAACTGCATGCGAAACAAACGAGTTAGCTTCAAATCATTGCTATGTAGAAAGTTTAGCTTCAAATTCATGCAAAACACGTGATTTAACTTCCAATTAATGCGAAGTAGAAGGCTAAGATTCAAATCCATGCGAAACAAATGATTTAGCTTCAAATCAATGCGATGTAGAAGGTTTAGCTTCAAATCCATGCGATACACATGATTTAGCTTCAAATACTTGCAATATAAGTGATCTAGCTTCAAATACAGGCGAAACGAACGAGTTAACTTCAAATCCTTGCGAAACACATGATTCAGCTGCAAATCAATGCGATGTAGAAGGTTCAGCTTCAAATCCATGCCAAACACATGATTTGGATTCAAATCCATGGGATGTAGAAGGTTTAACTTCAAATACATGGGGAACACATTATTTAGCTGCAAATAGGTGCAAAGTAGAAGGCGCGGGTTCAAATCAATGCGATACACAAGATTTAGCTTCAAATCAATGCGATGTAGTAGGTTCAGCTTCAAATCCTTGCGACACATATGATTTAGCTTCAAATACTTGCGATATAAGTGATATAGCTTCAAAAGCTGTAGGAACAAACGAGGTAGCTTCAATTCCATGCGAGAAACATGATTTAGCTTCAAATCAATGCGATGTAGAAGGTTCAACTTCAAATTCACGCGAGACATATGATTTAGCTTCAAACACTTGGGGTATAAGTGATATAGCTTCAAATGCAGACTAATCAAACGATTTAGCTTCAAAATGCAAGCGATACACATGATTTAGCTACAAATACTTGCGATATAAGTGATGTAGATTCAACTGCAGGCGAATCGAACGAGTTAGCTTCAAATCCATGCGAAACACATGATTTAGCTGCAAATCAATGCGAAGTAGATGGTTTAGCTTCAAAACAATAAGAGGTAGAAGGTTTAGCTTCAAATCAATAGAATGCAGAAGGTTTCGCTTCAAATCAATGCGATGTAGAAGGTTTAGCTTCAAATCCATATGAAACACATGATTTAGCTTCAAATCAATTCGAAGGACAAGGCTTAGATTCAAATCCATGCGAAACAAATGATTTAGCTTCAAATCAATGCGATGTTGAAGGTTTAGCTTCAAATCCATGCGATACACAAGATTTAGCTTCAAATCAATGCGATGTAGTAGGTTCAGCTTCAAATCCATGCGGCACATATGATTTAGCTTTAAATACTTGCGATATAAGTGACATAGTTTCAAATGGAGGCGAAACGAACGAGATAGCTTCAAATCCATGCGAGACACATGATTTAGCTGCTAATCAATGCGATGTAGAAGGTTTAGCTTCAAATCCACGCGAAACACATGATTTAGCTTCAAACACTTGGGATATAAGTGATGTAGATTCAACTGCAGGCAAAACGAACGAGTTAGCTTCAAATCCATACGAAACACATGATTTAGCTGCAAATCAATGTGATGTAGAAGGTTTAGCTTCAAATCCATGCGATACACAACATTTAGCTTCAAATCAATGCGATGTAGAAGGTTCAGCTTCAAATCCATGTGACACATATGATTTAGCTTCAAATACTTGCGATATAAGTGATATAGCTTCAAAAGCTGGAGGAACAAACGAGGTGGCTTCAATTCCATGCGAAACAAATGATTTAGCTTCAAATGAATGAGAAGTAGAAGGCGTAGCTTCAAATCCATTCGAAACAAATGGTTTAGCTACAAATACTTGTGATATAGATTATTTAGCTACAACTGCATGCAAAACTAACGAGTTAGCTTCAAGTCCATGCGAAACACACGATTTATCTTCAAATCAATGCGATGTAGAAGGTTTGCTTCAAATCAATAAGAGGTAGATGGTTTAGCTTGAAATCAATAGAATATAGAAGGTTTAGCTTCAAATAAATGCGATGTAGAAGGTTTAGCTTCAAATCCATACGACACACATGATTTAGATTCAAATCAATTCGAAGGACAAGGCATAGATTCAAATCCATGCGAAACAAATGATTTAGCTTCAAATGAATGCGAAATAGAAGGCTTGGCTTCAAATCCATGCAAAACAAATGGTTTAACTACAAATACTTATGATATACATTATTTAGCTACAACTGCATGCGAAACGAACGAGTTAGCTTCAAATCTATGCGATTCACATGATTTAGATTCAAATCAATGCGATGTAGTAGGTTCAGCTTCAAATCCATGCGACACATATGATTTAGCTTCAAATTCTTGCGATATAAGTGATATAGCTTCAAAAGCAGTAGGAACAAACGAGGTAGCTTCAATTCCATGCCAGACACATGATTTAGCTTCAAATCATTGCGATGTAGAAGGTTTAGCTTCATGTCCATACGAAACACATGATTTAGCTTCAAATCAATTCGAAGGACAAGGCTTAGATTCAAATCCATGCAAAACAATTGGTTTAGCTACAAATACTTGTGATATACATCATTTAGCTACAACTGCATGCGAAACGAACGAGTTAGCTTCAAATCCATGCTATATACATGCTTCAGCTTCAAATCAATGCGATGTAGAAGGTTTAGCTTCAAATCCATGCGATACACAAGATTTAGCTTCAAATCAATGCGATGTAATAGGTTCAGCTTCAAATCCATGCGACACATATGATTTAGCTTCAAATACTGGCGATATAAGTGATATAGCTTCAAAAACAGGAGGAACAAACGAGGTAGCTTCAATTCCATGCGAAACAAATGATTTAGCTTCAAATCAATGCGAAGTAGAAGGCGTAGCTTCAAATCCATGCGAAACAAATGGTTTAGCTACAAATACTTCTGGTATACAGTATTTAGCTACAACTGCATGCGAAACTAACGAGTTAGCTTCAAATCCATGCGAAACACACGATTTATCTTCAAATCGATGCGATATAGAAGGTTTAGCTTCAAATCAATAAGAGGTAGAAGGTTTAGCTTCAAATCTATAGAATATAGTAGGTTTAGCTTCAAATCAATGCGATGTAGAAGGTTTAGCTTCAAATCCATACGAACCACATGATTTAGCTTCAAATCAATTCGAAGGACAAGGCTTAGATTCAAATCCATGCGAAACAAGTGATTTAGCTTCAAATGAATGCGAAGTAGAAGGCTTAGCTTCAAATCCATGCAAGCAAATGGTTTAGCTACAAATACTTGTGATATACATTATTTAGCTACAACTGCATGCGAAACAAACGAGTTAGCTTCAAATCCATGCGATACACATGATTCAGCTTCAAGTCAATGCGATGTAGAAGGTTTAGCTTCAAATCCATGCCATACTCAAGATTTAGCTTCCAATCAATGCGATGTAGAAGGTTTAGCTTCAAATCCATACGAAACACATGATGTAGCTTCAAACCAATTCGAAGGACAAGGCTTAGATTCAAATCCACGCGATACACATGATTTAGCTTCAAAACTAGCGATATAAGTGATGTAGATTCAACTGCAGGCGAAACGAACGAGTTAGCTTCAAATCCATGCGAAACACATGATTTAGCCTGCAAATCAATGCGATGTAGAAGGTTTAGCTACAAATCCATGCGAAACGAATGATTTAGCTTCAGATACTGGCGATAAAAGAGATACAGCATCAAATGCATGCGAAACAAACGAGTTAGCTTCAAATCCATGCAAAACACATGATTAAGCTTCAAATCAATGCTATGTAGAAGATTTAGCTTCAAATCCAAGTTAAACAAATGATTTAGCTTCAGATCCTTCGATGTAAGTGATATAGCCTCAAATGCTGACGAAACAAACGAGTCAGCTTGAAATCTAAGCGAAAGAAATGATTTAGCCTGAAATCGATGCGATGTAGTTGGTTTAGCTTCAAATGCATGCTAATCACATGATTTAGCTTCAAATCAATGCGATGTAGAAGGTTTAGCTTCAAATCCATGCGAAACACATTATTTAGCTGCAAATCAGTGCGAAGTAGAAGGCTCAGGTTCAAATCCATGCGATTCAAATGTTTCATCTTCAAATACTTGTGAAAGAGATGATTTAGCTTCAACTCCATGCGAAACAAACGAGTTAGCTTCAAATCAATGCGATGTAGAAAGTTTAGCTTCAAATCCATGCGAAACAAATGGTTTAGCTACAAATACTTGTGATATACATTATTTAGCTACAAGTGCATGCGAAACGAACGAGTTAGCTTCAAATCCATGCGAAACACACGATGTAGCTTCAAATCAATGCGATGTAGAAGGTTTAGCTTCAAATCCAAGCGAAACACATGATTTATCTCCTAATACTTGTGATATAAGTGATCTAGCTTCAAATACAGGCGAAACGAACGAGTTAGCTTCAAATTCATGCGAAACAAATGGTTTAGCAACAAATACTTGTGATATACATCATTTAGCTACAACTGCATGCTAAACGAACGAGTTAGCTTCAAATCCATGCGATTAATAATGATTTAGCTTCAAATCAATGCGATGAAGAAGGTTTAGCTTCAAATCCATGCGATACACAAGATTTAGCTTCAAATCAATGCGATGTAGAAGGTTTAGCTTCAAATCAATGCGATGTAGAAGGTTTAGCTTCAAATCCATGCGATACACTAGATTTAGTTTCAAATCAATGCGATGTAGAAGGTTCTGATTCAAATCCATACGACACATATGATTTAGCTTCAAATACTTGCGATATAAGTGATATAGCTTCAAAGGCTGGAGGAACAAACGAGGTAGCTTCAATTCCATGCGAAACAAATGATTTAGCTTCAAATCAATGCGAAGTAGAAGGCTAAGCTTCAAATTCATGCGAAACAAATGGTTTAGCTACAAATACTTGTGATATACATTATTTAGCTACATTTGCATGCGAAACAAACGAGTTAGCATCAAATCCATGCGAAACACATGACTAAGCTTCACATCAAAGAGATTTAGATGGTTTGCTTCATATCCATGCGATACACAAGATTTAGATTCAAATCAATGCGATGTAGTAGGTTCATCTTCATATCCATGCGACATAAGTGATATATCTTCAAAAGCAGGAGGAACAAACGAGGTAGCTTCAATTCCATGCGAAACAAATGATTTAGCTTCAAATCAATGCGAAGTAGAAGGCGTAGCTTCAATTCCATGCGAAACAAATGGTTTAGCTACAAATATTTGTGATGTACATTATTAAGCTACAACTGCATGCGAAACAAATGAGATAGCATCAAATCCATGCTATATACATGATTTAGCTTCAAATCAATGCGATGTAGTAGATTTAGCTTCAAATCCATGCGATACACAAGATTTAGTTTCAAATCAATGCGATGTAGTAGGTTCAGCTTCAAATCCATGCGACACATATGATTTAGCTTCAAATACTTGCGATATAAGTGATATAGCTTCAAAAGCTGTAGGAACAAACGAGGTAGCTTCAATTCCATGCGAGAAACATGATTTAGCTTCAAATCAATGCGATGTAGAAGGTTTAGCTTCAAATCCATGCGAAACACATTATTTAGCTGCAAATCAGTGCGAAGTAGAAGGCTCAGGTTCAAATCCATGCGATTCAAATGTTTCATCTTCAAATACTTGTGAAAGAGATGATTTAGCTTCAACTCCATGCGAAACAAACGAGTTAGCTTCAAATCAATGCGATGTAGAAAGTTTAGCTTCAAATCCATGCGAAACAAATGGTTTAGCTACAAATACTTGTGATATACATTATTTAGCTACAAGTGCATGCGAAACGAACGAGTTAGCTTCAAATCCATGCGAAACACACGATTTAGCTTCAAATCAATGCGATGTAGAAGGTTTAGCTTCAAATCCAAGCGAAACACATGATTTAGCTTCTAATACTTGTGATATAAGTGATCTAGCTTCAAATACAGGCGAAACGAACGAGTTAGCTTCAAATTCATGCGAAACAAATGGTTTAGCAACAAATACTTGTGATATACATCATTTAGCTACAACTGCATGCTAAACGAACGAGTTAGCTTCAAATCCATGCGATTAATAATGATTTAGCTTCAAATCAATGCGATGAAGAAGGTTTAGCTTCAAATCCATGCGATACACAAGACTTAGCTTCAAATCAATGCGATGTAGAAGGTGTAGCTTCAACTCAATTAGAGGTAGAATGTTCAGATTCAAGTCAATAGAATATAGAAGGTTTAGCTTCAAATCCATACGAAATCCATGCGATACACTAGATTTAGTTTCAAATCAATGCGATGTAGAAGGTTCTGATTCAAATCCATACGACACATATGATTTAGCTTCAAATACTTGCGATATAAGTGATATAGCTTCAAAGGCTGGAGGAACAAACGAGGTAGCTTCAATTCCATGCGAAACAAATGATTTAGCTTCAAATCAATGCGAAGTAGAAGGCTAAGCTTCAAATCCATGCGAAACAAATGGTTTAGCTACAAATATTTGTGATGTACATTATTAAGCTACAACTGCATGCGAAACAAATGAGATAGCATCAAATCCATGCTATATACATGATTTAGCTTCAAATCAATGCGATGTAGTAGGTTTAGCTTCAAATCCATGCGATACACAAGATTTAGCTTCAAATCAATGCGATGTAATAGGTTCAGCTTCAAATCCATGCGACACATATGATTTAGCTTCAAATACTTGCGATATAAGTGATATAGCTTCAAAAGCAGGAGGAACAAACGAGGTAGCTTCAATTCCATGCGAAACAAATGATTTAGCTTCAAATCAATGCGAAGTAGAAGGCGTAGCTTCAAATCCATGCGAAACAAATGGTTTAGCTACAAATACTTCTGGTATACATTATTTAGCTACAACTGCATGCGAAACTAACGAGTTAGCTTCAAATCCATGCGAAACACACGATTTATCTTCAAATCGATGCGATATAGAAGGTTTAGCTTCAAATCAATAAGAGGTAGAAGGTTTAGCTTCAAATCTATAGAATATAGTAGGTTTAGCTTCAAATCAATGCGATGTAGAAGGTTTAGCTTCAAATCCATACGAACCACATGATTTAGCTTCAAATCAATTCGAAGGACAAGGCTTAGATTCAAATCCATGCGAAACAAGTGATTTAGCTTCAAATGAATGCGAAGTAGAAGGCTTAGCTTCAAATCCATGCAAGCAAATGGTTTAGCTACAAATACTTGTGATATACATTATTTAGCTACAACTGCATGCGAAACAAACGAGTTAGCTTCAAATCCATGCGATACACATGATTCAGCTTCAAGTCAATGCGATGTAGAAGGTTTAGCTTCAAATCCATGCCATACTCAAGATTTAGCTTCCAATCAATGCGATGTAGAAGGTTTAGCTTCAAATCCATACGAAACACATGATGTAGCTTCAAACCAATTCGAAGGACAAGGCTTAGATTCAAATCCACGCGATACACATGATTTAGCTTCAAAACTAGCGATATAAGTGATGTAGATTCAACTGCAGGCGAAACGAACGAGTTAGCTTCAAATCCATGCGAAACACATGATTTAGCCTGCAAATCAATGCGATGTGGAAGGTTTAGCTACAAATCCATGCGAAACGAATGATTTAGCTTCAGATACTGGCGATAAAAGAGATACAGCATCAAATGCATGCGAAACAAACGAGTTAGCTTCAAATCCATGCAAAACACATGATTAAGCTTCAAATCAATGCTATGTAGAAGATTTAGCTTCAAATCCAAGTTAAACAAATGATTTAGCTTCAGATCCTTCGATGTAAGTGATATAGCCTCAAATGCTGACGAAACAAACGAGTCAGCTTGAAATCTAAGCGAAAGAAATGATTTAGCCTGAAATCGATGCGATGTAGTTGGTTTAGCTTCAAATGCAAGCGAATCACATGATTTAGCTTCAAATCAATGCGATGTAGAAGGTTTAGCTTCAAATCCATGCGAAACACATTATTTAGCTGCAAATCAGTGCGAAGTAGAAGGCTCAGGTTCAAATCCATGCGATTCAAATGTTTCATCTTCAAATACTTGTGAAAGAGATGATTTAGCTTCAACTCCATGCGAAACAAACGAGTTAGCTTCAAATCAATGCGATGTAGAAAGTTTAGCTTCAAATCCATGCGAAACAAATGGTTTAGCTACAAATACTTGTGATATACATTATTTAGCTACAAGTGCATGCGAAACGAACGAGTTAGCTTCAAATCCATGCGAAACACACGATGTAGCTTCAAATCAATGCGATGTAGAAGGTTTAGCTTCAAATCCAAGCGAAACACATGATTTATCTTCTAATACTTGTGATATAAGTGATCTAGCTTCAAATACAGGCGAAACGAACGAGTTAGCTTCAAATTCATGCGAAACAAATGGTTTAGCAACAAATACTTGTGATATACATCATTTAGCTACAACTGCATGCTAAACGAACGAGTTAGCTTCAAATCCATGCGATTAATAATGATTTAGCTTCAAATCAATGCGATGAAGAAGGTTTAGCTTCAAATCCATGCGATACACAAGATTTAGCTTCAAATCAATGCGATGTAGAAGGTTTAGCTTCAAATAAATGCGATGTAGAAGGTTTAGCTTCAAATCCATGCGATACACTAGATTTAGTTTCAAATCAATGCGATGTAGAAGGTTCTGATTCAAATCCATACGACACATATGATTTAGCTTCAAATACTTGCGATATAAGTGATATAGCTTCAAAGGCTGGAGGAACAAACGAGGTAGCTTCAATTCCATGCGAAACAAATGATTTAGCTTCAAATCAATCCGAAGTAGAAGGCTAAGCTTCAAATTCATGCGAAACAAATGGTTTAGCTACAAATACTTGTGATATACATTATTTAGCTACATTTGCATGCGAAACAAACGAGTTAGCATCAAATCCATGCGAAACACATGACTAAGCTTCACATCAAAGAGATTTAGATGGTTTGCTTCATATCCATGCGATACACAAAATTTAGATTCAAATCAATGCGATGTAGTAGGTTCATCTTCATATCCATGCGATATAAGTGATATATCTTCAAAAGCAGGAGGAACAAACGAGGTAGCTTCAATTCCATGCGAAACAAATGATTTAGCTTCAAATCAATGCGAAGTAGAAGGCGTAGCTTCAAATCCATGCGAAACAAATGGTTTAGCTACAAATATTTGTGATGTACATTATTAAGCTACAACTGCATGCGAAACAAATGAGATAGCATCAAATCCATGCTATATACATGATTTAGCTTCAAATCAATGCGATGTAGTAGATTTAGCTTCAAATCCATGCGATACACAAGATTTAGCTTCAAATCAATGCGATGTAGTAGGTTCAGCTTCAAATCCATGCGACACATATGATTTAGCTTCAAATACTTGCGATATAAGTGATATAGCTTCAAAAGCTGTAGGAACAAACGAGGTAGCTTCAATTCCATGCGAGAAACATGATTTAGCTTCAAATCAATGCGATGTAGAAGGTTTAGCTTCAAATCCATGCGAAACACATTATTTAGCTGCAAATCAGTGCGAAGTAGAAGGCTCAGGTTCAAATCCATGCGATTCAAATGTTTCATCTTCAAATACTTGTGAAAGAGATGATTTAGCTTCAACTCCATGCGAAACAAACGAGTTAGCTTCAAATCAATGCGATGTAGAAAGTTTAGCTTCAAATCCATGCGAAACAAATGGTTTAGCTACAAATACTTGTGATATACATTATTTAGCTACAAGTGCATGCGAAACGAACGAGTTAGCTTCAAATCCATGCGAAACACACGATTTAGCTTCAAATCAATTCGAAGGACAAGGCTTAGATTCAAATCCATGCGAAACAAGTGATTTAGCTTCAAATGAATGCGAAGTAGAAGGCTTAGCTTCAAATCCATGCAAGCAAATGGTTTAGCTACAAATACTTGTGATATACATTATTTAGCTACAACTGCATGCGAAACAAACGAGTTAGCTTCAAATCCATGCGATACACATGATTCAGCTTCAAGTCAATGCGATGTAGAAGGTTTAGCTTCAAATCCATGCCATACTCAAGATTTAGCTTCCAATCAATGCGATGTAGAAGGTTTAGCTTCAAATCCATACGAAACACATGATGTAGCTTCAAACCAATTCGAAGGACAAGGCTTAGATTCAAATCCACGCGATACACATGATTTAGCTTCAAAACTAGCGATATAAGTGATGTAGATTCAACTGCAGGCGAAACGAACGAGTTAGCTTCAAATCCATGCGAAACACATGATTTAGCCTGCAAATCAATGCGATGTAGAAGGTTTAGCTACAAATCCATGCGAAACGAATGATTTAGCTTCAGATACTGGCGATAAAAGAGATACAGCATCAAATGCATGCGAAACAAACGAGTTAGCTTCAAATCCATGCAAAACACATGATTAAGCTTCAAATCAATGCTATGTAGAAGATTTAGCTTCAAATCCAAGTTAAACAAATGATTTAGCTTCAGATCCTTCGATGTAAGTGATATAGCCTCAAATGCTGACGAAACAAACGAGTCAGCTTGAAATCTAAGCGAAAGAAATGATTTAGCCTGAAATCGATGCGATGTAGTTGGTTTAGCTTCAAATGCAAGCGAATCACATGATTTAGCTTCAAATCAATGCGATGTAGAAGGTTTAGCTTCAAATCCATGCGAAACACATTATTTAGCTGCAAATCAGTGCGAAGTAGAAGGCTCAGGTTCAAATCCATGCGATTCAAATGTTTCATCTTCAAATACTTGTGAAAGAGATGATTTAGCTTCAACTCCATGCGAAACAAACGAGTTAGCTTCAAATCAATGCGATGTAGAAAGTTTAGCTTCAAATCCATGCGAAACAAATGGTTTAGCTACAAATACTTGTGATATACATTATTTAGCTACAAGTGCATGCGAAACGAACGAGTTAGCTTCAAATCCATGCGAAACACACGATGTAGCTTCAAATCAATGCGATGTAGAAGGTTTAGCTTCAAATCCAAGCGAAACACATGATTTAGCTTCTAATACTTGTGATATAAGTGATCTAGCTTCAAATACAGGCGAAACGAACGAGTTAGCTTCAAATTCATGCGAAACAAATGGTTTAGCAACAAATACTTGTGATATACATCATTTAGCTACAACTGCATGCTAAACGAACGAGTTAGCTTCAAATCCATGCGATTAATAATGATTTAGCTTCAAATCAATGCGATGAAGAAGGTTTAGATTCAAATCCATGCGATACACAAGATTTAGCTTCAAATCAATGCGATGTAGAAGGTTTAGCTTCAAATCAATGCGATGTAGAAGGTTTAGCTTCAAATCCATGCGATACACTAGATTTAGTTTCAAATCAATGCGATGTAGAAGGTTCTGATTCAAATCCATACGACACATATGATTTAGCTTCAAATACTTGCGATATAAGTGATATAGCTTCAAAGGCTGGAGGAACAAACGAGGTAGCTTCAATTCCATGCGAAACAAATGATTTAGCTTCAAATCAATGCGAAGTAGAAGGCTAAGCTTCAAATTCATGCGAAACAAATGGTTTAGCTACAAATACTTGTGATATACATTATTTAGCTACATTTGCATGCGAAACAAACGAGTTAGCATCAAATCCATGCGAAACACATGACTAAGCTTCACATCAAAGAGATTTAGATGGTTTGCTTCATATCCATGCGATACACAAGATTTAGATTCAAATCAATGCGATGTAGTAGGTTCATCTTCATATCCATGCGATATAAGTGATATATCTTCAAAAGCAGGAGGAACAAACGAGGTAGCTTCAATTCCATGCGAAACAAATGATTTAGCTTCAAATCAATGCGAAGTAGAAGGCGTAGCTTCAAATCCATGCGAAACAAATGGTTTAGCTACAAATATTTGTGATGTACATTATTAAGCTACAACTGCATGCGAAACAAATGAGATAGCATCAAATCCATGCTATATACATGATTTAGCTTCAAATCAATGCGATGTAGTAGATTTAGCTTCAAATCCATGCGATACACAAGATTTAGCTTCAAATCAATGCGATGTAGTAGGTTCAGCTTCAAATCCATGCGACACATATGATTTAGCTTCAAATACTTGCGATATAAGTGATATAGCTTCAAAAGCTGTAGGAACAAACGAGGTAGCTTCAATTCCATGCGAGAAACATGATTTAGCTTCAAATCAATGCGATGTAGAAGGTTTAGCTTCAAATCCATGCGAAACACATTATTTAGCTGCAAATCAGTGCGAAGTAGAAGGCTCAGGTTCAAATCCATGCGATTCAAATGTTTCATCTTCAAATACTTGTGAAAGAGATGATTTAGCTTCAACTCCATGCGAAACAAACGAGATAGCTTCAAATCAATGCGATGTAGAAAGTTTAGCTTCAAATCCATGCGAAACAAATGGTTTAGCTACAAATACTTGTGATATACATTATTTAGCTACAAGTGCATGCGAAACGAACGAGTTAGCTTCAAATCCATGCGAAACACACGATTTAGCTTCAAATCAATGCGATGTAGAAGGTTTAGCTTCAAATCCAAGCGAAACACATGATTTAGCTTCTAATACTTGTGATATAAGTGATCTAGCTTCAAATACAGGCGAAACGAACGAGTTAGCTTCAAATTCATGCGAAACAAATGGTTTAGCAACAAATACTTGTGATATACATCATTTAGCTACAACTGCATGCTAAACGAACGAGTTAGCTTCAAATCCATGCGATTAATAATGATTTAGCTTCAAACCAATGCGATGAAGAAGGTTTAGCTTCAAATCCATGCGATACACAAGATTTAGCTTCAAATCAATGCGATGTAGAAGGTTTAGCTTCAACTCAATTAGAGGTAGAATGTTCAGATTCAAGTCAATAGAATATAGAAGGTTTAGCTTCAAATCCATACGAAATCCATGCGATACACTAGATTTAGTTTCAAATCAATGCGATGTAGAAGGTTCTGATTCAAATCCATACGACACATATGATTTAGCTTCAAATACTTGCGATATAAGTGATATAGCTTCAAAGGCTGGAGGAACAAACGAGGTAGCTTCAATTCCATGCGAAACAAATGATTTAGCTTCAAATCAATGCGAAGTAGAAGGCTAAGCTTCAAATTCATGCGAAACAAATGGTTTAGCTACAAATACTTGTGATATACATTATTTAGCTACATTTGCATGCGAAACAAACGAGTTAGCATCAAATCCATGCGAAACACATGACTAAGCTTCACATCAAAGAGATGTAGATGGTTTGCTTCATATCCATGCGATACACAAGATTTAGCTTCAAATCAATGCGATGTAGTAGGTTCATCTTCATATTTGCGATATAAGTGATATATCTTCAAAAGCAGGAGGAACAAACGAGGTAGCTTCAATTCCATGCGAAACAAATGATTTAGCTTCAAATCAATGCGAAGTAGAAGGCGTAGCTTCAAATCCATGCGAAACAAATGGTTTAGCTACAAATATTTGTGATGTACATTATTAAGCTACAACTGCATGCGAAACAAATGAGATAGCATCAAATCCATGCTATATACATGATTTAGCTTCAAATCAATGCGATGTAGTAGGTTTAGCTTCAAATCCATGCGATACACAAGATTTAGCTTCAAATCAATGCGATGTAGTAGGTTCAGCTTCAAATCCATGCGACACATATGATTTAGCTTCAAATACTTGCGATATAAGTGATATAGCTTCAAAAGCTGTAGGAACAAACGAGGTAGCTTCAATTCCATGCGAGAAACATGATTTAGCTTCAAATCAATGCGATGTAGAAGGTTTAGCTTCAAATCCATGCGAAACACATTATTTAGCTGCAAATCAGTGCGAAGTAGAAGGGTCGGGTTGAAATCAATGCGATTCAAATGGTTCATCTTCAAATACTTGTGAAAGACATGATTTAGCCTCAACTGAATGCGAAACACATGATTTAGCTTCAAATCAGTGCGATGTAGAAGGTTTAGCTTCAAATCCGTGCAAAACACGTGATTTAACTTCCAATTAATGCGAAGTAGAAGGCTTAGCTTCAAATCCATGCGAATCAAATGGTTTAGCTTCAAATACTTGTGATATACGTTATTTAGATCTAACTGCATGCGCAACGAACGAGTTAGTTTCAAATCCATGCGGAACACATGATTTAGCTGCAAATCAGTGCGATGAAGAAGGTTTAGCCTCAAATCAATAGAATGTATAAGGTTTAGCTTCAAATCAATGCGATGTAGAAGGTTTAGCTACAAATCCATGCGAAACGAATGATTTAGCTTCAGATACTGGCGATAAAAGTGATACAGCATCAAATGCATGCGAAACAAACGAGTTAGCTTCAAATCCATGCAAAACACATGATTAAGCTTCAAATCAATGCTATGTAGAAGATTTAACTTCAAATCCAAGTTAAACAAATGATTCAGCTTCAGATCCTTCGATGTAAGTGATATAGCCTCAAATGCTGACGAAACAAACGAGTCAGCTTGAAATCTAAGCGAAAGAAATGATTTAGCCTGAAATCGATGCGATGTAGTTGGTTTAGCTTCAAATGCAAGCGAATCACATGATTTAGCTTCAAATCAATGCGATGTAGAAGGTTTAGCTTCAAATCCATGCGAAACACATTATTTAGCTGCAAATCAGTGCGAAGTAGAAGGCTCAGGTTCAAATCCATGCGATTCAAATGTTTCATCTTCAAATACTTGTGAAAGAGATGATTTAGCTTCAACTCCATGCGAAACAAACGAGTTAGCTTCAAATCAATGCGATGTAGAAAGTTTAGCATCAAATCCATGCGAAACAAATGGTTTAGCTACAAATACTTGTGATATACATTATTTAGCTACAAGTGCATGCGAAACGAACGAGTTAGCTTCAAATCCATGCGAAACACACGATTTAGCTTCAAATCAATGCGATGTAGAAGGTTTAGCTTCAAATCCAAGCGAAACACATGATTTAGCTTCTAATACTTGTGATATAAGTGATCTAGCTTCAAATACAGGCGAAACGAACGAGTTAGCTTCAAATTCATGCGAAACAAATGGTTTAGCAACAAATACTTGTGATATACATCATTTAGCTACAACTGCATGCTAAACGAACGAGTTAGCTTCAAATCCATGCGATTAATAATGATTTAGCTTCAAATCAATGCGATGAAGAAGGTTTAGCTTCAAATCAATGCGATACACAAGACTTAGCTTCAAATCAATGCGATGTAGAAGGTTTAGCTTCAACTCAATTAGAGGTAGAATGTTCAGATTCAAGTCAATAGAATATAGAAGGTTTAGCTTCAAATCCATACGAAATCCATGCGATACACTAGATTTAGTTTCAAATCAATGCGATGTAGAAGGTTCTGATTCAAATCCATACGACACATATGATTTAGCTTCAAATACTTGCGATATAAGTGATATAGCTTCAAAGGCTGGAGGAACAAACGAGGTAGCTTCAATTCCATGCGAAACAAATGATTTAGCTTCAAATCAATGCGAAGTAGAAGGCTAAGCTTCAAATCCATGCGAAACAAATGGTTTAGCTACAAATATTTGTGATGTACATTATTAAGCTACAACTGCATGCGAAACAAATGAGATAGCATCAAATCCATGCTATATACATGATTTAGCTTCAAATCAATGCGATGTAGTAGGTTTAGCTTCAAATCCATGCGATACACAAGATTTAGCTTCAAATCAATGCGATGTAGTAGGTTCAGCTTCAAATCCATGCGACACATATGATTTAGCTTGAAATACTTGCGATATAAGTGATATAGCTTCAAAAGCAGGAGGAACAAACGAGGTAGCTTCAATTCCATGCGAAACAAATGATTTAGCTTCAAATCAATGCGAAGTAGAAGGCGTAGCTTCAAATCCATGCGAAACAAATGGTTTAGCTACAAATACTTCTGGTATACATTATTTAGCTACAACTGCATGCGAAACTAACGAGTTAGCTTCAAATCCATGCGAAACACACGATTTATCTTCAAATCGATGCGATATAGAAGGTTTAGCTTCAAATCAATAAGAGGTAGAAGGTTTAGCTTCAAATCTATAGAATATAGTAGGTTTAGCTTCAAATCAATGCGATGTAGAAGGTTTAGCTTCAAATCCATACGAACCACATGATTTAGCTTCAAATCAATTCGAAGGACAAGGCTTAGATTCAAATCCATGCGAAACAAGTGATTTAGCTTCAAATGAATGCGAAGTAGAAGGCTTAGCTTCAAATCCATGCAAGCAAATGGTTTAGCTACAAATACTTGTGATATACATTATTTAGCTACAACTGCATGCGAAACAAACGAGTTAGCTTCAAATCCATGCGTTACACATGATTCAGCTTCAAGTCAATGCGATGTAGAAGGTTTAGCTTCAAATCCATGCCATACTCAAGATTTAGCTTCCAATCAATGCGATGTAGAAGGTTTAGCTTCAAATCCATACGAAACACATGATGTGGCTTCAAACCAATTCGAAGGACAAGGCTTAGATTCAAATCCACGCGATACACATGATTTAGCTTCAAAACTAGCGATATAAGTGATGTAGATTCAACTGCAGGCGAAACGAACGAGTTAGCTTCAAATCCATGCGAAACACATGATTTAGCCTGCAAATCAATGCGATGTGGAAGGTTTAGCTACAAATCCATGCGAAACGAATGATTTAGCTTCAGATACTGGCGATAAAAGAGATACAGCATCAAATGCATGCGAAACAAACGAGTTAGCTTCAAATCCATGCAAAACACATGATTAAGCTTCAAATCAATGCTATGTAGAAGATTTAGCTTCAAATCCAAGTTAAACAAATGATTTAGCTTCAGATCCTTCGATGTAAGTGATATAGCCTCAAATGCTGACGAAACAAACGAGTCAGCTTGAAATCTAAGCGAAAGAAATGATTTAGCCTGAAATCGATGCGATGTAGTTGGTTTAGCTTCAAATGCAAGCGAATCACATGATTTAGCTTCAAATCAATGCGATGTAGAAGGTTTAGCTTCAAATCCATGCGAAACACATTATTTAGCTGCAAATCAGTGCGAAGTAGAAGGCTCAGGTTCAAATCCATGCGATTCAAATGTTTCATCTTCAAATACTTGTGAAAGAGATGATTTAGCTTCAACTCCATGCGAAACAAACGAGTTAGCTTCAAATCAATGCGATGTAGAAAGTTTAGCTTCAAATCCATGCGAAACAAATGGTTTAGCTACAAATACTTGTGATATACATTATTTAGCTACAAGTGCATGCGAAACGAACGAGTTAGCTTCAAATCCATGCGAAACACACGATGTAGCTTCAAATCAATGCGATGTAGAAGGTTTAGCTTCAAATCCAAGCGAAACACATGATTTATCTTCTAATACTTGTGATATAAGTGATCTAGCTTCAAATACAGGCGAAACGAACGAGTTAGCTTCAAATTCATGCGAAACAAATGGTTTAGCAACAAATACTTGTGATATACATCATTTAGCTACAACTGCATGCTAAACGAACGAGTTAGCTTCAAATCCATGCGATTAATAATGATTTAGCTTCAAATCAATGCGATGAAGAAGGTTTAGCTTCAAATCCATGCGATACACAAGATTTAGCTTCAAATCAATGCGATGTAGAAGGTTTAGCTTCAAATAAATGCGATGTAGAAGGTTTAGCTTCAAATCCATGCGATACACTAGATTTAGTTTCAAATCAATGCGATGTAGAAGGTTCTGATTCAAATCCATACGACACATATGATTTAGCTTCAAATACTTGCGATATAAGTGATATAGCTTCAAAGGCTGGAGGAACAAACGAGGTAGCTTCAATTCCATGCGAAACAAATGATTTAGCTTCAAATCAATCCGAAGTAGAAGGCTAAGCTTCAAATTCATGCGAAACAAATGGTTTAGCTACAAATACTTGTGATATACATTATTTAGCTACATTTGCATGCGAAACAAACGAGTTAGCATCAAATCCATGCGAAACACATGACTAAGCTTCACATCAAAGAGATTTAGATGGTTTGCTTCATATCCATGCGATACACAAAATTTAGATTCAAATCAATGCGATGTAGTAGGTTCATCTTCATATCCATGCGATATAAGTGATATATCTTCAAAAGCAGGAGGAACAAACGAGGTAGCTTCAATTCCATGCGAAACAAATGATTTAGCTTCAAATCAATGCGAAGTAGAAGGCGTAGCTTCAAATCCATGCGAAACAAATGGTTTCGCTACAAATATTTGTGATGTACATTATTAAGCTACAACTGCATGCGAAACAAATGAGATAGCATCAAATCCATGCTATATACATGATTTAGCTTCAAATCAATGCGATGTAGTAGATTTAGCTTCAAATCCATGCGATACACAAGATTTAGCTTCAAATCAATGCGATGTAGTAGGTTCAGCTTCAAATCCATGCGACACATATGATTTAGCTTCAAATACTTGCGATATAAGTGATATAGCTTCAAAAGCTGTAGGAACAAACGAGGTAGCTTCAATTCCATGCGAGAAACATGATTTAGCTTCAAATCAATGCGATGTAGAAGGTTTAGCTTCAAATCCATGCGAAACACATTATTTAGCTGCAAATCAGTGCGAAGTAGAAGGCTCAGGTTCAAATCCATGCGATTCAAATGTTTCATCTTCAAATACTTGTGAAAGAGATGATTTAGCTTCAACTCCATGCGAAACAAACGAGTTAGCTTCAAATCAATGCGATGTAGAAAGTTTAGCTTCAAATCCATGCGAAACAAATGGTTTAGCTACAAATACTTGTGATATACATTATTTAGCTACAAGTGCATGCGAAACGAACGAGTTAGCTTCAAATCCATGCGAAACACACGATTTAGCTTCAAATCAATGCGATGTAGAAGGTTTAGCTTCAAATCCAAGCGAAACACATGATTTAGCTTCTAATACTTGTGATATAAGTGATCTAGCTTCAAATACAGGCGAAACGAACGAGTTAGCTTCAAATTCATGCGAAACAAATGGTTTAGCAACAAATACTTGTGATATACATCATTTAGCTACAACTGCATGCTAAACGAACGAGTTAGCTTCAAATCCATGCGATTAATAATGATTTAGCTTCAAATCAATGCGATGAAGAAGGTTTAGCTTCAAATCCATGCGATACACAAGACTTAGCTTCAAATCAATGCGATGTAGAAGGTTTAGCTTCAACTCAATTAGAGGTAGAATGTTCAGATTCAAGTCAATAGAATATAGAAGGTTTAGCTTCAAATCCATACGAAATCCATGCGATACACTAGATTTAGTTTCAAATCAATGCGATGTAGAAGGTTCTGATTCAAATCCATACGACACATATGATTTAGCTTCAAATACTTGCGATATAAGTGATATAGCTTCAAAGGCTGGAGGAACAAACGAGGTAGCTTCAATTCCATGCGAAACAAATGATTTAGCTTCAAATCAATGCGAAGTAGAAGGCTAAGCTTCAAATCCATGCGAAACAAATGGTTTAGCTACAAATATTTGTGATGTACATTATTAAGCTACAACTGCATGCGAAACAAATGAGATAGCATCAAATCCATGCTATATACATGATTTAGCTTCAAATCAATGCGATGTAGTAGGTTTAGCTTCAAATCCATGCGATACACAAGATTTAGCTTCAAATCAATGCGATGTAGTAGGTTCAGCTTCAAATCCATGCGACACATATGATTTAGCTTGAAATACTTGCGATATAAGTGATATAGCTTCAAAAGCAGGAGGAACAAACGAGGTAGCTTCAATTCCATGCGAAACAAATGATTTAGCTTCAAATCAATGCGAAGTAGAAGGCGTAGCTTCAAATCCATGCGAAACAAATGGTTTAGCTACAAATACTTCTGGTATACATTATTTAGCTACAACTGCATGCGCAACTAACGAGTTAGCTTCAAATCCATGCGAAACACACGATTTATCTTCAAATCGATGCGATATAGAAGGTTTAGCTTCAAATCAATAAGAGGTAGAAGGTTTAGCTTCAAATCTATAGAATATAGTAGGTTTAGCTTCAAATCAATGCGATGTAGAAGGTTTAGCTTCAAATCCATACGAACCACATGATTTAGCTTCAAATCAATTCGAAGGACAAGGCTTAGATTCAAATCCATGCGAAACAAGTGATTTAGCTTCAAATGAATGCGAAGTAGAAGGCTTAGCTTCAAATCCATGCAAGCAAATGGTTTAGCTACAAATACTTGTGATATACATTATTTAGCTACAACTGCATGCGAAACAAACGAGTTAGCTTCAAATCCATGCGATACACATGATTCAGCTTCAAGTCAATGCGATGTAGAAGGTTTAGCTTCAAATCCATGCCATACTCAAGATTTAGCTTCCAATCAATGCGATGTAGAAGGTTTAGCTTCAAATCCATACGAAACACATGATGTAGCTTCAAACCAATTCGAAGGACAAGGCTTAGATTCAAATCCACGCGATACACATGATTTAGCTTCAAAACTAGCGATATAAGTGATGTAGATTCAACTGCAGGCGAAACGAACGAGTTAGCTTCAAATCCATGCGAAACACATGATTTAGCCTGCAAATCAATGCGATGTAGAAGGTTTAGCTACAAATCCATGCGAAACGAATGATTTAGCTTCAGATACTGGCGATAAAAGAGATACAGCATCAAATGCATGCGAAACAAACGAGTTAGCTTCAAATCCATGCAAAACACATGATTAAGCTTCAAATCAATGCTATGTAGAAGATTTAGCTTCAAATCCAAGTTAAACAAATGATTTAGCTTCAGATCCTTCGATGTAAGTGATATAGCCTCAAATGCTGACGAAACAAACGAGTCAGCTTGAAATCTAAGCGAAAGAAATGATTTAGCCTGAAATCGATGCGATGTAGTTGGTTTAGCTTCAAATGCAAGCGAATCACATGATTTAGCTTCAAATCAATGCGATGTAGAAGGTTTAGCTTCAAATCCATGCGAAACACATTATTTAGCTGCAAATCAGTGCGAAGTAGAAGGCTCAGGTTCAAATCCATGCGATTCAAATGTTTCATCTTCAAATACTTGTGAAAGAGATGATTTAGCTTCAACTCCATGCGAAACAAACGAGTTAGCTTCAAATCAATGCGATGTAGAAAGTTTAGCTTCAAATCCATGCGAAACAAATGGTTTAGCTACAAATACTTGTGATATACATTATTTAGCTACAAGTGCATGCGAAACGAACGAGTTAGCTTCAAATCCATGCGAAACACACGATGTAGCTTCAAATCAATGCGATGTAGAAGGTTTAGCTTCAAATCCAAGCGAAACACATGATTTAGCTTCTAATACTTGTGATATAAGTGATCTAGCTTCAAATACAGGCGAAACGAACGAGTTAGCTTCAAATTCATGCGAAACAAATGGTTTAGCAACAAATACTTGTGATATACATCATTTAGCTACAACTGCATGCTAAACGAACGAGTTAGCTTCAAATCCATGCGATTAATAATGATTTAGCTTCAAATCAATGCGATGAAGAAGGTTTAGATTCAAATCCATGCGATACACAAGATTTAGCTTCAAATCAATGCGATGTAGAAGGTTTAGCTTCAAATCAATGCGATGTAGAAGGTTTAGCTTCAAATCCATGCGATACACTAGATTTAGTTTCAAATCAATGCGATGTAGAAGGTTCTGATTCAAATCCATACGACACATATGATTTAGCTTCAAATACTTGCGATATAAGTGATATAGCTTCAAAGGCTGGAGGAACAAACGAGGTAGCTTCAATTCCATGCGAAACAAATGATTTAGCTTCAAATCAATGCGAAGTAGAAGGCTAAGCTTCAAATTCATGCGAAACAAATGGTTTAGCTACAAATACTTGTGATATACATTATTTAGCTACATTTGCATGCGAAACAAACGAGTTAGCATCAAATCCATGCGAAACACATGACTAAGCTTCACATCAAAGAGATTTAGATGGTTTGCTTCATATCCATGCGATACACAAGATTTAGATTCAAATCAATGCGATGTAGTAGGTTCATCTTCATATCCATGCGATATAAGTGATATATCTTCAAAAGCAGGAGGAACAAACGAGGTAGCTTCAATTCCATGCGAAACAAATGATTTAGCTTCAAATCAATGCGAAGTAGAAGGCGTAGCTTCAAATCCATGCGAAACAAATGGTTTAGCTACAAATATTTGTGATGTACATTATTAAGCTACAACTGCATGCGAAACAAATGAGATAGCATCAAATCCATGCTATATACATGATTTAGCTTCAAATCAATGCGATGTAGTAGATTTAGCTTCAAATCCATGCGATACACAAGATTTAGCTTCAAATCAATGCGATGTAGTAGGTTCAGCTTCAAATCCATGCGACACATATGATTTAGCTTCAAATACTTGCGATATAAGTGATATAGCTTCAAAAGCTGTAGGAACAAACGAGGTAGCTTCAATTCCATGCGAGAAACATGATTTAGCTTCAAATCAATGCGATGTAGAAGGTTTAGCTTCAAATCCATGCGAAACACATTATTTAGCTGCAAATCAGTGCGAAGTAGAAGGCTCAGGTTCAAATCCATGCGATTCAAATGTTTCATCTTCAAATACTTGTGAAAGAGATGATTTAGCTTCAACTCCATGCGAAACAAACGAGATAGCTTCAAATCAATGCGATGTAGAAAGTTTAGCTTCAAATCCATGCGAAACAAATGGTTTAGCTACAAATACTTGTGATATACATTATTTAGCTACAAGTGCATGCGAAACGAACGAGTTAGCTTCAAATCCATGCGAAACACACGATTTAGCTTCAAATCAATGCGATGTAGAAGGTTTAGCTTCAAATCCAAGCGAAACACATGATTTAGCTTCTAATACTTGTGATATAAGTGATCTAGCTTCAAATACAGGCGAAACGAACGAGTTAGCATCAAATCCTTGCGAAACACATGATTTAGCTGCAAATCAATGCGATGAAGAAGGTTTAGCTTCAAATCCATTCGAAACAAATGATATAGCTTCAAACACTTGGGGTATAAATGATATAGCTTCAAATGAAGACTAATCAAACGAGTTAGCTTCGAATCTATGCAAAACAGATGATTTAGCTTCAAATCAATGCGATGTGGAAGGTTTAGCTTCAAATCCATACGAAACACATGATTTAGCTTCAAGTCAATTCGAAGGACAAGGCTTAGATTCAAATCCAAGCTAAACAAATGATTTAGCTTCAGATATTTGAGATATAAGTGATATAGCCTCACATGCAGACGAAACAAACGAGTTAGCTTGAAATCTAAGCGAAAGAAATGATTTAGCTTAAAATCGATTGCGATGTAGATGGCTTAGCTTCAAATGCAAGCGAAACACATGATTTAGCTTCAAATCAATGCGATGTAGAAGGTTTAGTTTCAAATCAATAAGAGGTAGAAGGTTTAGCTTCAAATCAATAGAATGTAGAAGGTTTAGCTTCAAATCAATAGAATGTAGAAGGTTTAGCTTCAAATCAATGCGATGTGGAAGGTTTAGCTTCAAATCCAAGCGAAACACATCACTTAGCTTCAAATACTTGCGATATAAGTGATACAGCTTCAAATACAGGCGAAACGAACGAGTTAGCTTAAAATCGATGCGATACACATGATTTAGCTTCAAATCAATGCGATGTAGAAGGTTTAGCTACAAATCCATGCCATACACAAGATTTAGCTTCAAATCAATTCGAAGGACAAGGCTTAGATTCAAATCCATGCGAAACAAATGATTTAGCTTCAAATGAATGCGAAGTAGAAGGCTTAGCTTCAAATCCATGCAAAACAAATGGTTTAGCTACAAATACTTGTGATATACATCATTTAGCTACAACTGCATGCTAAACGAACGAGTTAGCTTCAAATCCATGCGAAACACACGATTTATCTTCAAATCAACGCGATGTAGAAGGTTTAGCTTCTAATCCATGCGATACACAAGATTTAGCTTCAAATCAATGCGATGTAGTAGGTTCAGCTTCAAATCCATGCGACACATATGATTTAGCTTCAAATCAATGCGAAGTAGAACGCGTAGCTTCAAATCCATGCGAAACAAATGGTTTAGCTACAAATACTTGTGATATAGATTATTTAGCTACAACTGCATGCGAAACTAACGAGTTAGCTTCAAATCCATGCGAAACACACGATTTATCTTCAAATCAACGCGATGTAGAAGGTTTGCTTCAAATCTATAAGAGGTAGATGGTTTAGCTTCAAATCAATGGAATATAGAAGGTTTAGCTTCAAATAAATGCGATGTAGAAGGTTTAGCTTCAAATCCATGCGATACACAAGATTTAGCTTCAAATCAATGCGATGTAGTAGGTTCAGCTTCAAATCCATGCGACAAATATGATTTAGCTTCAAATACTTGCGATATAAGTGATATAGCTTCAAAAGCTGTAGGAACGAACGAGGTAGCTTCAATTCCATGCGAGACACATGATTTTGCTTCAAATCAATGCGATGTAGAAGGTTTAGCTTCATATCCAAGTGTAACACATGATTTAGCTTCAAACACTTGGGGTATAAGTGATATAGCTTCAAATGCAGACTAATCAAACGATTTAGCTTCAAAATGCAAGCGATACACATGATTTAGCTTCAAATACTTGCGATATAAGTGATGTAGATTCAAATGCAGGCGAAACGAACGAGTTAGCTTCAAATCCATGCGAAACACATGATTTAGCTGCAAATCAATGCGAAGTAGAAGGTTTAGCTTCAAAACAATAAGAGGTAGAAGGTTTAGCTTCAAATCAATAGAATGCAGAAGGTTTCGCTTCAAATCAATGCGATGTAGAAGGTTTAGCTTCAAATCCATACGAAACACATGATTTAGCTTCAAATCAATGCGATGTTGAAGGTTTAGCTTCAAATCCATGCGATACACAAGATTAAGCTTCAAATCAATGCGATGTAGTAGGTTCAGCTTCAAATCCATGCGGCACATATGATTTAGCTTTAAATACTTGCGATATAAGTGACATAGTTTCAAATGGAGGCGAAACGAACGAGATAGCTTCAAATCCATGCGAGACACATGATTTAGCTTCCAATCAATGCGATGTAGAAGGTTTAGCTTCAAATCCACGCGAAACAAATGATTTAGCTTCAAACACTTGGGGTATAAGTGATATAGCTTCAAATGCAGACTAATCAAACGAGTTAGCTTCAAAATCCACGCGATACACATGATT